>NW_028301718.1:4068176-4381113 GCF_037042655.1 Diuraphis noxia
AATGACTTTAAACGATATTTAGCGGTATTATCACCATTTTTTAACAAATTTTTTCCCAAATTTTTTTTCTATTTTTTGTATTCAACCAAATGTATTGTAACTTCGTGTTTTAGATGTAAAATAATGTGAACTTAACGATAAAAATATAAAAAGTATGATTAGTTCAATACAAATGACTTAAAACGATATTTAGCGGAATTATCACCATTTTTTACCCAATTTTTTCCCAAATTTTTTTTCTATTTTTTGTATTCACCCAAATGTATTGTAAACACGTGTTTTAGATGTAAAATAATGTGAACTTAACGATAAAAATATAAAAAGTATGATTAGTTCAATACAAATGACTTTAAACGATATTTAGCGGAATTATCACCATTTTTTACCAAATTTTTTTTCTATTTTTTGTATTCACCCAAATGTATTGTAAACACGTGTTTTAGATGTAAAATAATGTGAACTTAACGTTAAAAATATAAAAAGTATGATTAGTTTAATAGAAATGACTTAAGACGATATTTAGCGGATTCATCACCTGTATTTCAAAATTTTTTTACGACCTTTTATATTCACCCAAATGTATTGTAAAGACGTGTTTTAGATGTAAAACAATGTGAACTTAACGATAAAAATATAAAAAGTATGATTAGTTCAATACAAATGACTTTAAACGATATTTAGCGGAATTATTACCATTTTTTACCAAATTTTTTTTCTATTTTTTGTATTCACCCAAATGTATTGTAAACACGTATATTAGATGTAAAATAATGTGAACTTAACGTTAAAAATATAAAAAGTATGATTAGTTTAATAGAAATGACTTAAGACGATATTTAGCGGATTCATCACCTGTATTTCAAAATTTTTTTACGACCTTTTATATTCACCCAAATGTATTGTAAAGACGTGTTTTAGATGTAAAATTATGTGAACTTAACGATAAAAATATAAAAAGTATGATTAGTTCAATACAAATGACTTTAAACGATATTTAGCGGAATTATCACCATTTTTTACCCAATTTTTTCCCAAATTTTTTTTCTATTTTTTGTATTCACCCAAATGTATTGTAAATACGTGTTTTAGATGTAAAATAATGTGAACTTAACGTTAAAAATATAAAAAGTATGATTAGTTTAATAGAAATGACTTAAGACGATATTTAGCGGATTCATCACCTGTATTTCAAAATTTTTTTACGACCTTTTGTATTCACCCAAATGTATTGTAAATACGTGTTTTAGATGTAAAATAATGTGAACTTAACGTTAAAAATATAAAAAGTATGATTAGTTCAATACAAATGACTTTAAACGATATTTAGCGGAATTATCACCATTTTTTACCAAATTTTTTTTCTATTTTTTGTATTCACCCAAATGTATTGTAAACACGTGTTTTAGATGTAAAATAATGTGAACTTAACGATAAAAATATAAAAAGTATGATTAGTTCAATACAAATGACTTTAAACGATATTTAGCGGAATTATCACCATTTTTTACCAAATTTTTTCCCAAATTTTTTTTCTATTTTTTGTATTCACCCAAATGTATTGTAAATACGTGTTTTAGATGTAAAATAATGTGAACTTAACGATAAAAATATAAAAAGTATGATTAGTTTAATACAAATGACTTTAAACGATATTTAGCGGAATTATCACCATTTTTTACCAAATTTTTTCCCAAATTTTTTTCTATTTTTTGTATTCACCCAAATGTATTGTAAATACGTGTTTTAGATGTAAAATAATGTGAACTTAACGATAAAAATATAAAAAGTATGATTAGTTCAATACAAATGACTTTAAACGATATTTAGCGGAATTATCACAATTTTTTACCAAATTTTTTTTCTATTTTTTGTATTCATCCAAATGTATTATAAACACGTGTTTTAGATGTAAAATAATGTGAACTTAACGTTAAAAATATAAAAAGTATGATTAGTTTAATAGAAATGACTTAAGACGATATTTAGCGGATTCATCACCTGTATTTCAAAATTTTTTTACGACCTTTTATATTCACCCAAATGTATTGTAAAGACGTGTTTTAGATGTAAAATAATGTGAACTTAACGATAAAAATATAAAAAGTATGATTAGTTCAATACAAATGACTTTAAACGATATTTAGCGGAATTATTACCATTTTTTACCAAATTTTTTTTCTATTTTTTGTATTCACCCAAATGTATTGTAAACACGTATATTAGATGTAAAATAATGTGAACTTAACGTTAAAAATATAAAAAGTATGATTAGTTTAATAGAAATGACTTAAGACGATATTTAGCGGATTCATCACCTGTATTTCAAAATTTTTTTACGACCTTTTATATTCACCCAAATGTATTGTAAAGACGTGTTTTAGATGTAAAATTATGTGAACTTAACGATAAAAATATAAAAAGTATGATTAGTTCAATACAAATGACTTTAAACGATATTTAGCGGAATTATCACCATTTTTTACCCAATTTTTTCCCAAATTTTTTTTCTATTTTTTGTATTCACCCAAATGTATTGTAAATACGTGTTTTAGATGTAAAATAATGTGAACTTAACGTTAAAAATATAAAAAGTATGATTAGTTTAATAGAAATGACTTAAGACGATATTTAGCGGATTCATCACCTGTATTTCAAAATTTTTTTACGACCTTTTATATTCACCTAAATGTATTGTAAAGACGTGTTTTAGATGTAAAATAATGTGAACTTAACGATAAAAATTTAAAAAGTATGATTAGTTCAATACAAATGACTTTAAACGATATTTAGCGGAATTATCACCATTTTTTCCAAATTTATTCCCAAATTTTTATTCTATTTTTTGTATTCACCAAAATGTATTGTAAATACGTGTTTTAGATATAAAATAATGTGAACTTAACGATAAAAATATAAAAAGCATGATTAGTTCAATACAAATGACTTTAAACGATATTTAGCGGAATTATTACCATTTTTTACCAAATTTTTTTTCTATTTTTTGTATTCACCCAAATGTATTGTAAACACGTGTTTTAGATGTAAAATAATGTGAACTTAACGTTAAAAATATAAAAAGTATGATTAGTTTAATTGAAATGACTTAAGACGATATTTAGCGGATTCATCACCTGTATTTCAAAATTTTTTACGACCTTTTATATTCACCCAAATGTATTGTAAAGACGTGTTTTAGATGTAAAATAATGTGAACTTAACGATAAAAATATAAAAAGTATGATTAGTTCAATACAAATGACTTTAAACGATATTTAGCGGTATTATCACCATTTTTTAACAAATTTTTTCCCAAATTTTTTTTCTATTTTTTGTATTCAACCAAATGTATTGTAACTACGTGTTTTAGATGTAAAATAATGTGAACTTAACGATAAAAATATAAAAAGTATGATTAGTTCAATACAAATGACTTAAAACGATATTTAGCGGAATTATCACCATTTTTTACCCAATTTTTTCCCAAATTTTTTTTCTATTTTTTGTATTCACCCAAATGTATTGTAAATACGTGTTTTAGATGTAAAATAATGTGAACTTAACGATAAAAATTTAAAAAGTATGATTAGTTCAATACAAATGACTTTAAACGATATTTAGCGGAATTATCACCATTTTTTCCAAATTTATTCCCAAATTTTTATTCTATTTTTTGTATTCACCAAAATGTATTGTAAATACGTGTTTTAGATATAAAATAATGTGAACTTAACGATAAAAATATAAAAAGCATGATTAGTTCAATACAAATGACTTTAAACGATATTTAGCGGAATTATTACCATTTTTTACCAAATTTTTTTTCTATTTTTTGTATTCACCCAAATGTATTGTAAACACGTGTTTTAGATGTAAAATAATGTGAACTTAACGTTAAAAATATAAAAAGTATGATTAGTTTAATTGAAATGACTTAAGACGATATTTAGCGGATTCATCACCTGTATTTCAAAATTTTTTACGACCTTTTATATTCACCCAAATGTATTGTAAAGACGTGTTTTAGATGTAAAATAATGTGAACTTAACGATAAAAATATAAAAAGTATGATTAGTTCAATACAAATGACTTTAAACGATATTTAGCGGAATTATCACCATTTTTTACCAAATTTTTTTTCTATTTTTTGTATTCACCCAAATGTATTGTAAACACGTGTTTTAGATGTAAAATAATGTGAACTTAACGTTAAAAATATAAAAAGTATGATTAGTTTAATAGAAATGACTTAAGACGATATTTAGCGGATTCATCACCTGTATTTCAAAATTTTTTTACGACCTTTTATATTCACCCAAATGTATTGTAAAGACGTGATTTAGATGTTAAATAATGTGAACTTAACGATAAAAATATAAAAAGTATGATTAGTTCAATACAAATGACTTTAAACGATATTTAGCGGAATTATTACCATTTTTTACCAAATTTTTTTTCTATTTTTTGTATTCACCCAAATGTATTGTAAACACGTATATTAGATGTAAAATAATGTGAACTTAACGTTAAAAATATAAAAAGTATGATTAGTTTAATAGAAATGACTTAAGACGATATTTAGCGGATTCATCACCTGTATTTCAAAATTTTTTTACGACCTTTTATATTCACCCAAATGTATTGTAAAGACGTGTTTTAGATGTAAAATTATGTGAACTTAACGATAAAAATATAAAAAGTATGATTAGTTCAATACAAATGACTTTAAACGATATTTAGCGGAATTATCACCATTTTTTACCCAATTTTTTCCCAAATTTTTTTTCTATTTTTTGTATTCACCCAAATGTATTGTAAATACGTGTTTTAGATGTAAAATAATGTGAACTTAACGTTAAAAATATAAAAAGTATGATTAGTTTAATAGAAATGACTTAAGACGATATTTAGCGGATTCATCACCTGTATTTCAAAATTTTTTTACGACCTTTTATATTCACCTAAATGTATTGTAAACACGTGTTTTAGATGTAAAATAATGTGAACTTAAAAATAAAAATTTAAAAAGTATGATTAGTTCAATACAAATGACTTTAAACAATATTTAGCGGAATTATCACCATTTTTTACCAAATTTTTTCCCAAATTTTTATTCTATTTTTTGTATTCACCAAAATGTATTGTAAATACGTGTTTTAGATATAAAATAATGTGAACTTAACGATAAAAATATAAAAAGCATGATTAGTTCAATACAAATGACTTTAAACGATATTTAGCGGAATTATTACCATTTTTTACCAAATTTTTTTTCTATTTTTTGTATTCACCCAAATGTATTGTAAACACGTGTTTTAGATGTAAAATAATGTGAACTTAACGTTAAAAATATAAAAAGTATGATTAGTTTAATTGAAATGACTTAAGACGATATTTAGCGGATTCATCACCTGTATTTCAAAATTTTTTACGACCTTTTATATTCACCCAAATGTATTGTAAAGACGTGTTTTAGATGTAAAATAATGTGAACTTAACGATAAAAATATAAAAAGTATGATTAGTTCAATACAAATGACTTTAAACGATATTTAGCGGTATTATCACCATTTTTTAACAAATTTTTTCCCAAATTTTTTTTCTATTTTTTGTATTCACCCAAATGTATTGTAACTACGTGTTTTAGATGTAAAATAATGTGAACTTAACGATAAAAATATAAAAAGTATGATTAGTTCAATACAAATGACTTAAAACGATATTTAGCGGAATTATCACCATTTTTTACCAAATTTTTTTTCTATTTTTTGTATTCACCCAAATGTATTGTAAACACGTGTTTTAGATGTAAAATAATGTGAACTTAACGTTAAAAATATAAAAAATATGATTAGTTTAATAGAAATGACTTAAGACGATATTTAGCGGATTCATCACCTGTATTTCAAAATTTTTTTACGACCTTTTATATTCACCCAAATGTATTGTAAAGACGTGTTTTAGATGTAAAATTATGTGAACTTAACGATAAAAATATAAAAAGTATGATTAGTTCAATACAAATGACTTTAAACGATATTTAGCGGAATTATCACCATTTTTTGCCAAATTTTTTTTCTATTTTTTGTATTCACCCAAATGTATTGTAAACACGTGTTTTAGATGTAAAATAATGTGAACTTAACGATAAAAATATAAAAAGTATGATTAGTTCAATACAAATGACTTTAAACGATATTTAGCGGAATTATCACCATTTTTTACCAAATTTTTTCCCAAATTTTTTTTCTATTTTTTGTATTCACCCAAATGTATTGTAAATACGTGTTTTAGATGTAAAATAATGTGAACTTAACGATAAAAATATAAAAAGTATGATTAGTTTAATACAAATGACTTTAAACGATATTTAGCGGAATTATCACCATTTTTTACCAAATTTTTTCCCAAATTTTTTTTCTATTTTTTGTATTCACCCAAATGTATTGTAAATACGTGTTTTAGATGTAAAATAATGTGAACTTAACGATAAAAATATAAAAAGTATGATTAGTTCAATACAAATGACTTTAAACGATATTTAGCGGAATTATCACCATTTTTTACCAAATTTTTTTTCTATTTTTTGTATTCACCCAAATGTATTGTAAATACGTGTTTTAGATGTAAAATAATGTGAACTTAACGATAAAAATATAAAAAGTATGATTAGTTCAATACAAATGACTTTAAACGATATTTAGCGGAATTATCACCATTTTTTACCAAATTTTTTTTCTATTTTTTGTATTCACCCAAATGTATTGTAAACACGTGTTTTAGATGTAAAATAATGTGAACTTAACGTTAAAAATATAAAAAGTATGATTAGTTTAATAGAAATGACTTAAGACGATATTTAGCGGATTCATCACCTGTATTTCAAAATTTTTTTACGACCTTTTATATTCACCCAAATGTATTGTAAAGACGTGTTTTAGATGTAAAATAATGTGAACTTAACGATAAAAATATAAAAAGTATGATTAGTTCAATACAAATGACTTTAAACGATATTTAGCGGAATTATTACCATTTTTTACCAAATTTTTTTTCTATTTTTTGTATTCACCCAAATGTATTGTAAACACGTATATAAGATGTAAAATAATGTGAACTTAACGTTAAAAATATAAAAAGTATGATTAGTTCAATACAAATGACTTTAAACGATATTTAGCGGAATTATTACCATTTTTTACCAAATTTTTTTTCTATTTTTTGTATTCACCCAAATGTATTGTAAACACGTATATTAGATGTAAAATAATGTGAACTTAACGTTAAAAATATAAAAAGTATGATTAGTTTAATAGAAATGACTTAAGACGATATTTAGCGGATTCATCACCTGTATTTCAAAATTTTTTTACGACCTTTTATATTCACCCAAATGTATTGTAAAGACGTGTTTTAGATGTAAAATAATGTGAACTTAACGATAAAAATATAAAAAGTATGATTAGTTCAATACAAATGACTTTAAACGATATTTAGCGGAATTATTACCATTTTTTACCAAATTTTTTTTCTATTTTTTGTATTCACCCAAATGTATTGTAAACACGTATATTAGATGTAAAATAATGTGAACTTAACGTTAAAAATATAAAAAGTATGATTAGTTCAATACAAATGACTTTAAACGATATTTAGCGGAATTATTACCATTTTTTACCAAATTTTTTTTCTATTTTTTGTATTCACCCAAATGTATTGTAAACACGTATATTAGATGTAAAATAATGTGAACTTAACGTTAAAAATATAAAAAGTATGATTAGTTTAATAGAAATGACTTAAGACGATATTTAGCGGATTCATCACCTGTATTTCAAAATTTTTTTACGACCTTTTATATTCACCCAAATGTATTGTAAAGACGTGTTTTAGATGTAAAATTATGTGAACTTAACGATAAAAATATAAAAAGTATGATTAGTTCAATACAAATGACTTTAAACGATATTTAGCGGAATTATCACCATTTTTTACCCAATTTTTTCCCAAATTTTTTTTCTATTTTTTGTATTCACCCAAATGTATTGTAAATACGTGTTTTAGATGTAAAATAATGTGAACTTAACGTTAAAAATATAAAAAGTATGATTAGTTTAATAGAAATGACTTAAGACGATATTTAGCGGATTCATCACCTGTATTTCAAAATTTTTTTACGACCTTTTATATTCACCTAAATGTATTGTAAACACGTGTTTTAGATGTAAAATAATGTGAACTTAACGATAAAAATTTAAAAAGTATGATTAGTTCAATACAAATGACTTTAAACGATATTTAGCGGAATTATCACCATTTTTTACCAAATTTTTTCCCAAATTTTTATTCTATTTTTTGTATTCACCAAAATGTATTGTAAATACGTGTTTTAGATATAAAATAATGTGAACTTAACGATAAAAATATAAAAAGCATGATTAGTTCAATACAAATGACTTTAAACGATATTTAGCGGAATTATTACCATTTTTTACCAAATTTTTTTTCTATTTTTTGTATTCACCCAAATGTATTGTAAACACGTGTTTTAGATGTAAAATAATGTGAACTTAACGTTAAAAATATAAAAAGTATGATTAGTTTAATTGAAATGACTTAAGACGATATTTAGCGGATTCATCACCTGTATTTCAAAATTTTTTACGACCTTTTATATTCACCCAAATGTATTGTAAAGACGTGTTTTAGATGTAAAATAATGTGAACTTAACGATAAAAATATAAAAAGTATGATTAGTTCAATACAAATGACTTTAAACGATATTTAGCGGTATTATCACCATTTTTTAACAAATTTTTTCCCAAATTTTTTTTCTATTTTTTGTATTCACCCAAATGTATTGTAACTACGTGTTTTAGATGTAAAATAATGTGAACTTAACGATAAAAATATAAAAAGTATGATTAGTTCAATACAAATGACTTAAAACGATATTTAGCGGAATTATCACCATTTTTTACCAAATTTTTTTTCTATTTTTTGTATTCACCCAAATGTATTGTAAACACGTGTTTTAGATGTAAAATAATGTGAACTTAACGTTAAAAATATAAAAAATATGATTAGTTTAATAGAAATGACTTAAGACGATATTTAGCGGATTCATCACCTGTATTTCAAAATTTTTTTACGACCTTTTATATTCACCCAAATGTATTGTAAAGACGTGTTTTAGATGTAAAATTATGTGAACTTAACGATAAAAATATAAAAAGTATGATTAGTTCAATACAAATGACTTTAAACGATATTTAGCGGAATTATCACCATTTTTTACCCAATTTTTTCCCAAATTTTTTTTCTATTTTTTGTATTCACCCAAATGTATTGTAAATACGTGTTTTAGATGTAAAACAATGTGAACTTAACGTTAAAAATATAAAAAGTATGATTAGTTTAATAGAAATGACTTAAGACGATATTTAGCGGATTCATCACCTGTATTTCAAAATTTTTTTACGACCTTTTGTATTCACCCAAATGTATTGTAAATACGTGTTTTAGATGTAAAATAATGTGAACTTAACGTTAAAAATATAAAAAGTATGATTAGTTCAATACAAATGACTTTAAACGATATTTAGCGGAATTTTCACCATTTTTTACCAAATTTTTTTTCTATTTTTTGTATTCACCCAAATGTATTGTAAACACGTGTTTTAGATGTAAAATAATGTGAACTTAACGATAAAAATATAAAAAGTATGATTAGTTCAATACAAATGACTTTAAACGATATTTAGCGGAATTATCACCATTTTTTACCAAATTTTTTCCCAAATTTTTTTTCTATTTTTTGTATTCACCCAAATGTATTGTAAATACGTGTTTTAGATGTAAAATAATGTGAACTTAACGATAAAAATATAAAAAGTATGATTAGTTTAATACAAATGACTTTAAACGATATTTAGCGGAATTATCACCATTTTTTACCAAATTTTTTCCCAAATTTTTTTTCTATTTTTTGTATTCACCCAAATGTATTGTAAATACGTGTTTTAGATGTAAAATAATGTGAACTTAACGATAAAAATATAAAAAGTATGATTAGTTCAATACAAATGACTTTAAACGATATTTAGCGGAATTATCACCATTTTTTACCAAATTTTTTTTCTATTTTTTGTATTCACCCAAATGTATTGTAAACACGTGTTTTAGATGTAAAATAATGTGAACTTAACGTTAAAAATATAAAAAGTATGATTAGTTTAATAGAAATGACTTAAGACGATATTTAGCGGATTCATCACCTGTATTTCAAAATTTTTTTACGACCTTTTATATTCACCCAAATGTATTGTAAAGACGTGTTTTAGATGTAAAATAATGTGAACTTAACGATAAAAATATAAAAAGTATGATTAGTTCAATACAAATGACTTTAAACGATATTTAGCGGAATTATTACCATTTTTTACCAAATTTTTTTTCTATTTTTTGTATTCACCCAAATGTATTGTAAACACGTATATTAGATGTAAAATAATGTGAACTTAACGTTAAAAATATAAAAAGTATGATTAGTTTAATAGAAATGACTTAAGACGATATTTAGCGGATTCATCACCTGTATTTCAAAATTTTTTTACGACCTTTTATATTCACCCAAATGTATTGTAAAGACGTGTTTTAGATGTAAAATAATGTGAACTTAACGATAAAAATATAAAAAGTATGATTAGTTTAATACAAATGACTTTAAACGATATTTAGCGGAATTATCACCATTTTTTACCAAATTTTTTCCCAAATTTTTTTTCTATTTTTTGTATTCACCCAAATGTATTGTAAATACGTGTTTTAGATGTAAAATAATGTGAACTTAACGATAAAAATATAAAAAGTATGATTAGTTCAATACAAATGACTTTAAACGATATTTAGCGGAATTATTACCATTTTTTACCAAATTTTTTTTCTATTTTTTGTATTCACCCAAATGTATTGTAAACACGTATATTAGATGTAAAATAATGTGAACTTAACGTTAAAAATATAAAAAGTATGATTAGTTTAATAGAAA
The DNA here is from genome assembly GCF_037042655.1 of Diuraphis noxia. Lineage (NCBI taxonomy): Eukaryota > Metazoa > Arthropoda > Insecta > Hemiptera > Aphididae > Diuraphis > Diuraphis noxia. Next base: position 4,079,226 of record NW_028301718.1, read on the forward strand.
TGACTTAAGACGATATTTAGCGGATTCATCACCTGTATTTCAAAATTTTTTTACGACCTTTTATATTCACCCAAATGTTTTGTAAAGACGTGTTTTAGATGTAAAATAATGTGAACTTAACGATAAAAATATAAAAAGTATGATTAGTTTAATACAAATGACTTTAAACGATATTTAGCGGAATTATCACCATTTTTTACCAAATTTTTTCCCAAATTTTTTTTCTATTTTTTGTATTCACCCAAATGTATTGTAAACACGTGTTTTAGATGTAAAATAATGTGAACTTAACGTTAAAAATATAAAAAGTATGATTAGTTTAATAGAAATGACTTAAGACGATATTTAGCGGATTCATCACCTGTATTTCAAAATTTTTTTAGGACCTTTTATATTCACCCAAATGTATTGTAAAGACGTGTTTTAGATGTAAAATAATGTGAACTTAACGATAAAAATATAAAAAGTATGATTAGTTCAATACAAATGACTTTAAACGATATTTAGCGGAATTATTACCATTTTTTACCAAATTTTTTTTCTATTTTTTGTATTCACCCAAATGTATTGTAAACACGTATATTAGATGTAAAATAATGTGAACTTAACGTTAAAAATATAAAAAGTATGATTAGTTTAATAGAAATGACTTAAGACGATATTTAGCGGATTCATCACCTGTATTTCAAAATTTTTTTACGACCTTTTATATTCACCCAAATGTATTGTAAAGACGTGTTTTAGATGTAAAATTATGTGAACTTAACGATAAAAATATAAAAAGTATGATTAGTTCAATACAAATGACTTTAAACGATATTTAGCGGAATTATCACCATTTTTTACCCAATTTTTTCCCAAATTTTTTTTCTATTTTTTGTATTCACCCAAATGTATTGTAAATACGTGTTTTAGATGTAAAATAATGTGAACTTAACGTTAAAAATATAAAAAGTATGATTAGTTTAATAGAAATGACTTAAGACGATATTTAGCGGATTCATCACCTGTATTTCAAAATATTTTTACGACCTTTTATATTCACCTAAATGTATTGTAAAGACGTGTTTAAGATGTAAAATAATGTGAACTTAACGATAAAAATTTAAAAAGTATGATTAGTTCAATACAAATGACTTTAAACGATATTTAGCGGAATTATCACCATTTTTTACCAAATTTTTTCCCAAATTTTTATTCTATTTTTTGTATTCACCAAAATGTATTGTAAATACGTGTTTTAGATATAAAATAATGTGAACTTAACGATAAAAATATAAAAAGCATGATTAGTTCAATACAAATGACTTTAAACGATATTTAGCGGAATTATTACCATTTTTTACCAAATTTTTTTTCTATTTTTTGTATTCACCCAAATGTATTGTAAACACGTGTATTAGATGTAAAATAATGTGAACTTAACGTTAAAAATATAAAAAGTATGATTAGTTTAATTGAAATGACTTAAGACGATATTTAGCGGATTCATCACCTGTATTTCAAAATTTTTTTACGACCTTTTATATTCACCCAAATGTATTGTAAAGACGTGTTTTAGATGTAAAATAATGTGAACTTAACGATAAAAATATAAAAAGTATGATTAGTTCAATACAAATGACTTTAAACGATATTTAGCGGAATTATCACCATTTTTTAACAAATTTTTTCCCAAATTTTTTTTCTATTTTTTGTATTCACCCAAATGTATTGTAACTACGTGTTTTAGATGTTAAATAATGTGAAATTAACGATAAAAATATAAAAAGTATGATTAGTTCAATACAAATGACTTAAAACGATATTTAGCGGAATTATCACCATTTTTTACCAAATTTTTTTTCTATTTTTTGTATTCACCCAAATGTATTGTAAACACGTGTATTAGATGTAAAATAATGTGAACTTAACGTTAAAAATATAAAAAGTATGATTAGTTTAATAGAAATGACTTAAGACGATATTTAGCGGATTCATCACCTGTATTTCAAAATTTTTTTACGACCTTTTATATTCACCCAAATGTATTGTAAAGACGTGTTTTAGATGTAAAATAATGTGAACTTAACGATAAAAATATAAAAAGTATGATTAGTTTAATACAAATGACTTTAAACGATATTTAGCGGAATTATCACCATTTTTTACCAAATTTTTTCCCAAATTTTTTTTCTATTTTTTGTATTCACCCAAATGTATTGTAAATACGTGTTTTAGATGTAAAATAATGTGAACTTAACGATAAAAATATAAAAAGTATGATTAGTTCAATACAAATGACTTTAAACGATATTTAGCGGAATTATTACCATTTTTTACCAAATTTTTTTTCTATTTTTTGTATTCACCCAAATGTATTGTAAACACGTATATTAGATGTAAAATAATGTGAACTTAACGTTAAAAATATAAAAAGTATGATTAGTTTAATAGAAATGACTTAAGACGATATTTAGCGGATTCATCACCTGTATTTCAAAATTTTTTTACGACCTTTTATATTCACCCAAATGTTTTGTAAAGACGTGTTTTAGATGTAAAATAATGTGAACTTAACGATAAAAATATAAAAAGTATGATTAGTTTAATACAAATGACTTTAAACGATATTTAGCGGAATTATCACCATTTTTTACCAAATTTTTTCCCAAATTTTTTTTCTATTTTTTGTATTCACCCAAATGTATTGTAAACACGTGTTTTAGATGTAAAATAATGTGAACTTAACGTTAAAAATATAAAAAGTATGATTAGTTTAATAGAAATGACTTAAGACGATATTTAGCGGATTCATCACCTGTATTTCAAAATTTTTTTAGGACCTTTTATATTCACCCAAATGTATTGTAAAGACGTGTTTTAGATGTAAAATAATGTGAACTTAACGATAAAAATATAAAAAGTATGATTAGTTCAATACAAATGACTTTAAACGATATTTAGCGGAATTATTACCATTTTTTACCAAATTTTTTTTCTATTTTTTGTATTCACCCAAATGTATTGTAAACACGTATATTAGATGTAAAATAATGTGAACTTAACGTTAAAAATATAAAAAGTATGATTAGTTTAATAGAAATGACTTAAGACGATATTTAGCGGATTCATCACCTGTATTTCAAAATTTTTTTACGACCTTTTATATTCACCCAAATGTATTGTAAAGACGTGTTTTAGATGTAAAATTATGTGAACTTAACGATAAAAATATAAAAAGTATGATTAGTTCAATACAAATGACTTTAAACGATATTTAGCGGAATTATCACCATTTTTTACCCAATTTTTTCCCAAATTTTTTTTCTATTTTTTGTATTCACCCAAATGTATTGTAAATACGTGTTTTAGATGTAAAATAATGTGAACTTAACGTTAAAAATATAAAAAGTATGATTAGTTTAATAGAAATGACTTAAGACGATATTTAGCGGATTCATCACCTGTATTTCAAAATATTTTTACGACCTTTTATATTCACCTAAATGTATTGTAAAGACGTGTTTAAGATGTAAAATAATGTGAACTTAACGATAAAAATTTAAAAAGTATGATTAGTTCAATACAAATGACTTTAAACGATATTTAGCGGAATTATCACCATTTTTTACCAAATTTTTTCCCAAATTTTTATTCTATTTTTTGTATTCACCAAAATGTATTGTAAATACGTGTTTTAGATATAAAATAATGTGAACTTAACGATAAAAATATAAAAAGCATGATTAGTTCAATACAAATGACTTTAAACGATATTTAGCGGAATTATTACCATTTTTTACCAAATTTTTTTTCTATTTTTTGTATTCACCCAAATGTATTGTAAACACGTGTATTAGATGTAAAATAATGTGAACTTAACGTTAAAAATATAAAAAGTATGATTAGTTTAATTGAAATGACTTAAGACGATATTTAGCGGATTCATCACCTGTATTTCAAAATTTTTTTACGACCTTTTATATTCACCCAAATGTATTGTAAAGACGTGTTTTAGATGTAAAATAATGTGAACTTAACGATAAAAATATAAAAAGTATGATTAGTTCAATACAAATGACTTTAAACGATATTTAGCGGAATTATCACCATTTTTTAACAAATTTTTTCCCAAATTTTTTTTCTATTTTTTGTATTCACCCAAATGTATTGTAACTACGTGTTTTAGATGTTAAATAATGTGAACTTAACGATAAAAATATAAAAAGTATGATTAGTTCAATACAAATGACTTAAAACGATATTTAGCGGAATTATCACCATTTTTTACCAAATTTTTTTTCTATTTTTTGTATTCACCCAAATGTATTGTAAACACGTGTATTAGATGTAAAATAATGTGAACTTAACGTTAAAAATATAAAAAGTATGATTAGTTTAATAGAAATGACTTAAGACGATATTTAGCGGATTCATCACCTGTATTTCAAAATTTTTTTACGACCTTTTATATTCACCCAAATGTATTGTAAAGACGTGTTTTAGATGTAAAATAATGTGAACTTAACGATAAAAATATAAAAAGTATGATTAGTTCAATACAAATGACTTTAAACGATATTTAGCGGAATTATTACCATTTTTTACCAAATTTTTTTTCTATTTTTTGTATTCACCCAAATGTATTGTAAACACGTATATTAGATGTAAAATAATGTGAACTTAACGTTAAAAATATAAAAAGTATGATTAGTTTAATAGAAATGACTTAAGACGATATTTAGCGGATTCATCACCTGTATTTCAAAATTTTTTTACGACCTTTTATATTCACCCAAATGTATTGTAAAGACGTGTTTTAGATGTAAAATAATGTGAACTTAACGATAAAAATAAAAAAAGTATGATTAGTTCAATACAAATGACTTTAAACGATATTTAGCGGAATTATTACCATTTTTTACCAAATTTTTTTTCTATTTTTTGTATTCACCCAAATGTATTGTAAACACGTATATTAGATGTAAAATAATGTGAACTTAACGTTAAAAATATAAAAAGTATGATTAGTTTAATAGAAATGACTTAAGACGATATTTAGCGGATTCATCACCTGTATTTCAAAATTTTTTTACGACCTTTTATATTCACCCAAATGTATTGTAAAGACGTGTTTTAGATGTAAAATTATGTGAACTTAACGATAAAAATATAAAAAGTATGATTGGTTCAATACAAATGACTTTAAACGATATTTAGCGGAATTATCACCATTTTTTACCCAATTTTTTCCCAAATTTTTTTTCTATTTTTTGTATTCACCCAAATGTATTGTAAATACGTGTTTTAGATGTAAAATAATGTGAACTTAACGTTAAAAATATAAAAAGTATGATTAGTTTAATAGAAATGACTTAAGACGATATTTAGCGGATTCATCACCTGTATTTCAAAATTTTTTTACGACCTTTTATATTCACCTAAATGTATTGTTAAGACGTGTTTTAGATGTAAAATAATGTGAACTTAACGATAAAAATTTAAAAAGTATGATTAGTTCAATACAAATGACTTTAAACGATATTTAGCGGAATTATCACCATTTTTTACCAAATTTTTTCCCAAATTTTTATTCTATTTTTTGTATTCACCAAAATGTATTGTAAATACGTGTTTTAGATATAAAATAATGTGAACTTAACGATAAAAATATAAAAAGCATGATTAGTTCAATACAAATGACTTTAAACGATATTTAGCGGAATTATTACCATTTTTTACCAAATTTTTTTTCTATTTTTTGTATTCACCCAAATGTATTGTAAACACGTGTATTAGATGTAAAATAATGTGAACTTAACGTTAAAAATATAAAAAGTATGATTAGTTTAATAGAAATGACTTAAGACGATATTTAGCGGATTCATCACCTGTATTTCAAAATTTTTTTACGACCTTTTATATTCACCCAAATGTATTGTAAAGACGTGTTTTAGATGTAAAATTATGTGAACTTAACGATAAAAATATAAAAAGTATGATTAGTTCAATACAAATGACTTTAAACGATATTTAGCGGAATTATCACCATTTTTTACCCAATTTTTTCCCAAATTTTTTTTCTATTTTTTGTATTCACCCAAATGTATTGTAAATACGTGTTTTAGATGTAAAATAATGTGAACTTAACGTTAAAAATATAAAAAGTATGATTAGTTTAATAGAAATGACTTAAGACGATATTTAGCGGATTCATCACCTGTATTTCAAAATTTTTTTACGACCTTTTATATTCACCTAAATGTATTGTAAAGACGTGTTTAAGATGTAAAATAATGTGAACTTAACGATAAAAATTTAAAAAGTATGATTAGTTCAATACAAATGACTTTAAACGATATTTAGCGGAATTATCACCATTTTTTACCAAATTTTTTCCCAAATTTTTATTCTATTTTTTGTATTCACCAAAATGTATTGTAAATACGTGTTTTAGATATAAAATAATGTGAACTTAACGATAAAAATATAAAAAGCATGATTAGTTCAATACAAATGACTTTAAACGATATTTAGCGGAATTATTACCATTTTTTACCAAATTTTTTTTCTATTTTTTGTATTCACCCAAATGTATTGTAAACACGTGTATTAGATGTAAAATAATGTGAACTTAACGTTAAAAATATAAAAAGTATGATTAGTTTAATTGAAATGACTTAAGACGATATTTAGCGGATTCATCACCTGTATTTCAAAATTTTTTTACGACCTTTTATATTCACCCAAATGTATTGTAAAGACGTGTTTTAGATGTAAAATAATGTGAACTTAACGATAAAAATATAAAAAGTATGATTAGTTCAATACAAATGACTTTAAACGATATTTAGCGGAATTATCACCATTTTTTAACAAATTTTTTCCCAAATTTTTTTTCTATTTTTTGTATTCACCCAAATGTATTGTAACTACGTGTTTTAGATGTAAAATAATGTGAACTTAACGATAAAAATATAAAAAGTATGATTAGTTCAATACAAATGACTTAAAACGATATTTAGCGGAATTATCACCATTTTTTACCAAATTTTTTTTCTATTTTTTGTATTCACCCAAATGTATTGTAAACACGTGTTTTAGATGTAAAATAATGTGAACTTAACGTTAAAAATATAAAAAGTATGATTAGTTTAATAGAAATGACTTAAGACGATATTTAGCGGATTCATCACCTGTATTTCAAAATTTTTTTACGACCTTTTATATTCACCCAAATGTATTGTAAAGACGTGTTTTAGATGTAAAATAATGTGAACTTAACGATAAAAATATAAAAAGTATGATTAGTTCAATACAAATGACTTTAAACGATATTTAGCGGAATTATTACCATTTTTTACCAAATTTTTTTTCTATTTTTTGTATTCACCCAAATGTATTGTAAACACGTATATTAGATGTAAAATAATGTGAACTTAACGTTAAAAATATAAAAAGTATGATTAGTTTAATAGAAATGACTTAAGACGATATTTAGCGGATTCATCACATGTATTTCAAAATTTTTTTACGACCTTTTATATTCACCCAAATGTATTGTAAATACGTGTTTTAGATATAAAATAATGTGAACTTAACGATAAAAATATAAAAAGCATGATTAGTTCAATACAAATGACTTTAAACGATATTTAGCGGAATTATTACCATTTTTTACCAAATTTTTTTTCTATTTTTTGTATTCACCCAAATGTATTGTAAACACGTGTATTAGATGTAAAATAATGTGAACTTAACGTTAAAAATATAAAAAGTATGATTAGTTTAATAGAAATGACTTAAGACGATATTTAGCGGATTCATCACCTGTATTTCAAAATTTTTTTACGACCTTTTATATTCACCCAAATGTATTGTAAAGACGTGTTTTAGATGTAAAATTATGTGAACTTAACGATAAAAATATAAAAAGTATGATTAGTTCAATAAAAATGACTTTAAACGATATTTAGCGGAATTATCACCATTTTTTACCCAATTTTTTCCCTAATTTTTTTTCTATTTTTTGTATTCACCCAAATGTATTGTAAATACGTGTTTTAGATGTAAAATAATGTGAACTTAACGTTAAAAATATAAAAAGTATGATTAGTTCAATACAAATGACTTTAAACGATATTTAGCGGAATTATTAACATTTTTTACCAAATTTTTTTTCTATTTTTTGTATTCACCCAAATGTATTGTAAACACGTATATTAGATGTAAAATAATGTGAACTTAACGTTAAAAATATAAAAAGTATGATTAGTTTAATAGAAATGACTTAAGACGATATTTAGCGGATTCATCACATGTATTTCAAAATTTTTTTACGACCTTTTATATTCACCCAAATGTATTGTAAAGACGTGTTTTAGATGTAAAATAATGTGAACTTAACGATAAAAATAAAAAAAGTATGATTAGTTCAATACAAATGACTTTAAACGATAATTAGCGGAATTATTACCATTTTTTACCAAATTTTTTTTCTATTTTTTGTATTCACCCAAATGTATTGTAAACACGTATATTAGATGTAAAATAATGTGAACTTAACGTTAAAAATATAAAAAGTATGATTAGTTTAATAGAAATGACTTAAGACGATATTTAGCGGAATCATCACCTGTATTTCAAAATTTTTTTACGACCTTTTATATTCACCCAAATGTATTGTAAAGACGTGTTTTAGATGTAAAATTATGTGAACTTAACGATAAAAATATAAAAAGTATGATTGGTTCAATACAAATGACTTTAAACGATATTTAGCGGAATTATCACCATTTTTTACCCAATTTTTTCCCAAATTTTTTTTCTATTTTTTGTATTCACCCAAATGTATTGTAAATACGTGTTTTAGATGTAAAATAATGTGAACTTAACGTTAAAAATATAAAAAGTATGATTAGTTTAATAGAAATGACTTAAGACGATATTTAGCGGATTCATCACCTGTATTTCAAAATTTTTTTACGACCTTTTATATTCACCTAAATGTATTGTAAAGACGTGTTTTAGATGTAAAATAATGTGAAATTAACGATAAAAATTTAAAAAGTATGATTAGTTCAATACAAATGACTTTAAACGATATTTAGCGGAATTATCACCATTTTTTACCAAATTTTTTCCCAAATTTTTATTCTATTTTTTGTATTCACCAAAATGTATTGTAAATACGTGTTTTAGATATAAAATAATGTGAACTTAACGATAAAAATATAAAAAGCATGATTAGTTCAATACAAATGACTTTAAACGATATTTAGCGGAATTATTACCATTTTTTACCAAATTTTTTTTCTATTTTTTGTATTCACCCAAATGTATTGTAAACACGTGTATTAGATGTAAAATAATGTGAACTTAACGTTAAAAATATAAAAAGTATGATTAGTTTAATAGAAATGACTTAAGACGATATTTAGCGGATTCATCACCTGTATTTCAAAATTTTTTTACGACCTTTTATATTCACCCAAATGTATTGTAAAGACGTGTTTTAGATGTAAAATTATGTGAACTTAACGATAAAAATATAAAAAGTATGATTAGTTCAATAAAAATGACTTTAAACGATATTTAGCGGAATTATCACCATTTTTTACCCAATTTTTTCCCTAATTTTTTTTCTATTTTTTGTATTCACCCAAATGTATTGTAAATACGTGTTTTAGATGTAAAATAATGTGAACTTAACGTTAAAAATATAAAAAGTATGATTAGTTTAATAGAAATGACTTAAGATGATATTTAGCGGATTCATCACCTGTATTTCAAAATTTTTTTACGACCTTTTATATTCACCCAAATGTATTGTAAAGACGTGTTTTAGATGTAAAATAATGTGAACTTAACGATAAAAATTTAAAAAGTATGATTAGTTCAAAACAAATGACTTTAAACGATATTTAGCGGAATTATCACCATTTTTTACCAAATTTTTTCCCAAATTTTTTTTCTATTTTTTGTATTCACCCAAATGTATTGTAAATACGTGTTTTAGATGTAAAATAATGTGAACTTAACGATAAAAATATAAAAAGTATGATTAGTTCAATACAAATGACTTTAAACGATATTTAGCGGAATTATCACCATTTATTACCAAATTTTTTCCCAAATTTTTTTTCTATTTTTTGTATTCACCCAAATGTATTGTAAACACGTGTTTTAGATGTAAAATAATGTGAACTTAACGTTAAAAATATAAAAAGTATGATTAGTTTAATTGAAATGACTTAAGACGATATTTAGCGGATTCATCACCTGTATTTCAAAATTTTTTTACGACCTTTTATATTCACCCAAATGTATTGTAAAGACGTGTTTTAGATGTAAAATAATGTGAACTTAACGATAAAAATATAAAAAGTATGATTAGTTCAATACAAATGACTTTAAACGATATTTAGCGGAATTATCACCATTTTTTACCAAATTTTTTTTCTATTTTTTGTATTCACCCAAATGTATAGTAAACACGTGTTTTAGATGTAAAATAATGTGAACTTAACGTTAAAAATATAAAAAGTATGATTAGTTTAATAGAAATGACTTAAGACGATATTTAGCGGATTCATCACCTGTATTTCAAAATTTTTTTACGACCTTTTATATTCACCCAAATGTATTGTAAAGACGTGTTTTAGATGTAAAATAATGTGAACTTAACGATAAAAATATAAAAAGTATGATTAGTTCAATACAAATGACTTTAAACGATATTTAGCGGAATTATCACCATTTTTTACCCAATTTTTTCCCAAATTTTTTTTCTATTTTTTGTATTCACCCAAATGTATTGTAAATACGTGTTTTAGATGTAAAATAATGTGAACTTAACGATAAAAATATGAAAAGTATGATTAGTTCAATACAAATGACTTTAAACGATATTTAGCGCAATTATCACCATTTTTTACCAAATTTTTTTTCTATTTTTTGTATTCACCCAAATGTATTGTAAACACGTGTTTTAGATGTAAAATAATGTGAACTTAACGTTAAAAATATAAAAAGTATGATTAGTTTAATAGAAATGACTTAAGACGATATTTAGCGGATTCATCACCTGTAATTCAAAATTTTTTTACGACCTTTTATATTCACCCAAATATATTGTAAAGACGTGTTTTAGATGTAAAATAATGTGAACTTAACGATAAAAATATAAAAAGTATGATTAGTTCAATACAAATGACTTTAAACGATATTTAGCGGAATTATCACCATTTTTTACCAAATTTTTTCCCAAATTTTTTTTCTATTTTTTGTATTCACCCAAATGTATTGTAAATACGTGTTTTAGATGTAAAATAATGTGAACTTAACGATAAAAATATAAAAAGTATGATTAGTTCAATACAAATGACTTTAAACGATATTTAGCGGAATTATCACCATGTTTTACCAAATTTTTTCCCAAACTTTTTTTTCTATTTTTTGTATTCACCCAAATGTATTGTAAATACGTGTTTTAGATGTAAAATAATGTGAAATTAACCATAAAAATATAAAAAGTATGATTAGTTCAATACAAATGACTTTAAACGATATTTAGCGGAATTATCACCATTTTTTACCAAATTTTTTTTCTATTTTTTGTATTCACCCAAATGTATTGTAAACACGTGTTTTAGATGTAAAATAATGTGAACTTAACGTTAAAAATATAAAAAGTATGATTAGTTTAATAGAAATGACTTAAGACGATATTTAGCGGATTCATCACCTGTATTTCAAAATTTTTATATTCACCCAAATGTATTGTAAAGACGTGTTTTAGATGTAAAATAATGTGAACTTAACGATAAAAATATAAAAAGTATGATTAGTTCAATACAAATGACTTTAAACGATATTTAGCGGAATTATTACCATTTTTTACCAAATTTTTTTTCTATTTTTTGTATTCACCCAAATGTATTGTAAACACGTATATTAGATGTAAAATAATGTGAACTTAACGTTAAAAATATAAAAAGTATGATTAGTTTAATAGAAATGACTTAAGACGATATTTAGCGGATTCATCACCTGTATTTCAAAATTTTTTTACGACCTTTTATATTCACCCAAATGTATTGTAAAGACGTGTTTTAGATGTAAAATAATGTGAACTTAACGATAAAAATTTAAAAAGCATGATTAGTTCAATACAAATGACTTTAAACGATATTTAGCGGAATTATTACCATTTTTTACCAAATTTTTTTTCTATTTTTTGTATTCACCCAAATGTATTGTAAACACGTGTTTTAGATGTAAAATAATGTGAACTTAACGTTAAAAATATAAAAAGTATGATTAGTTTAATAGAAATGACTTAAGACGATATTTAGCGGATTCATCACCTGTATTTCAAAATTTTTTTACGACCTTTTATATTCACCCAAATGTATTGTAAAGACGTGTTTTAGATGTAAAATAATGTGAACTTAACGATAAAAATATAAAAAGTATGATTAGTTCAATACAAATGACTTTAAACGATATTTAGCGGAATTATTACCATTTTTTACCAAATTCTTTTTCTATTTTTTGTATTCACCCAAATGTATTGTAAACACATATATTAGATGTAAAATAATGTGAACTTAACGTTAAAAATATAAAAAGTATGATTAGTTTAATAGAAATGACTTAAGACGATATTTAGCGGATTCATCACCTGTATTTCAAAATTTTTTTACGACCTTTTATATTCACCCAAATGTATTGTAAAGACGTGTTTTAGATGTAAAATAATGTGAACTTAACGATAAAAATATAAAAAGTATGATTAGTTCAATACAAATGACTTTAAACGATATTTAGCGGAATTATTACCATTTTTTACCCAATTTTTTCCCAAATTTTTTTTCTATTTTTTGTATTCACCCAAATGTATTGTAAATACGTGTTTTAGATGTAAAATAATGTGAACTTAACGTTAAAAATATAAAAAGTATGATTAGTTTAATAGAAATGACTTAAGACGATATTTAGCGGATTCATCACCTGTATTTCAAAATTTTTTTACGACCTTTTATATTCACCTAAATGTATTGTAAAGACGTGTTTTAGATGTAAAATAATGTGAACTTAACGATAAAAATTTAAAAAGTATGATTAGTTCAATACAAATGACTTTAAACGATATTTAGCGGAATTATCACCATTTTTTACCAAATTTTTTCCCAAATTTTTATTCTATTTTTTGTATTCACCAAAATGTATTGTAAATACGTGTTTTAGATATAAAATAATGTGAACTTAACGATAAAAATATAAAAAGCATGATTAGTTCAATACAAATGACTTTAAACGATATTTAGCGGAATTATTACCATTTTTTACCAAATTTTTTTTCTATTTTTTGTATTCACCCAAATGTATTGTAAACACGTGTATTAGATGTAAAATAATGTGAACTTAACGTTAAAAATATAAAAAGTATGATTAGTTTAATAGAAATGACTTAAGACGATATTTAGCGGATTCATCACCTGTATATCAAAATTTTTTTACGACCTTTTATATTCACCCAAATGTATTGTAAAGACGTGTTTTAGATGTAAGATTATGTGAACTTAACGATAAAAATATAAAAAGTATGATTAGTTCAATAAAAATGACTTTAAACGATATTTAGCGGAATTATCACCATTTTTTACCCAATTTTTTCCCTAATTTTTTTTCTATTTTTTGTATTCACCCAAATGTATTGTAAATACGTGTTTTAGATGTAAAATAATGTGAACTTAACGTTAAAAATATAAAAAGTATGATTAGTTTAATAGAAATGACTTAAGATGATATTTAGCGGATTCATCACCTGTATTTCAAAATTTTTTTACGACCTTTTATATTCACCCAAATGTATTGTAAAGACGTGTTTTAGATGTAAAATAATGTGAACTTAACGATAAAAATTTAAAAAGTATGATTAGTTCAATACAAATGACTTTAAACGATATTTAGCGGAATTATCACCATTTTTTACCAAATTTTTTCCCAAATTTTTTTTCTATTTTTTGTATTCACCCAAATGTATTGTAAATACGTGTTTTAGATGTAAAATAATGTGAACTTAACGATAAAAATATAAAAAGTATGATTAGTTCAATACAAATGACTTAAGACGATATTTAGCGGAATTATCACCATGTTTTACCAAATTTTTTTTCTATTTTTTGTATTCACCCAAATGTATTGTAAACACGTATATTAGATGTAAAATAATGTGAACTTAACGTTAAAAATATAAAAAGTATGATTAGTTTAATAGAAATGACTTAAGACGATATTTAGCGGATTCATCACCTGTATTTCAAAATTTTTTTACGACCTTTTATATTCACCCAAATGTATTGTAAAGACGTGTTTTAGATGTAAAATAATGTGAACTTAACGATAAAAATTTAAAAAGCATGATTAGTTCAATACAAATGACTTTAAACGATATTTAGCGGAATTATTACCATTTTTTACCAAATTTTTTTTCTATTTTTTGTATTCACCCAAATGTATTGTAAACACGTGTTTTAGATGTAAAATAATGTGAACTTAACGTTAAAAATATAAAAAGTATGATTAGTTTAATAGAAATGACTTAAGACGATATTTAGCGGATTCATCACCTGTATTTCAAAATTTTTTTACGACCTTTTATATTCACCCAAATGTATTGTAAAGACGTGTTTTAGATGTAAAATTATGTGAACTTAACGATAAAAATATAAAAAGTATGATTAGTTCAATACAAATGACTTTAAACGATATTTAGCGGAATTATTACCATTTTTTACCAAATTTTTTTTCTATTTTTTGTATTCACCCAAATGTATTGTAAACACATATATTAGATGTAAAATAATGTGAACTTAACGTTAAAAATATAAAAAGTATGATTAGTTTAATAGAAATGACTTAAGACGATATTTAGCGGATTCATCACCTGTATTTCAAAATTTTTTTACGACCTTTTATATTCACCCAAATGTATTGTAAAGACGTGTTTTAGATGTAAAATAATGTGAACTTAACGATAAAAATATAAAAAGTATGATTAGTTCAATACAAATGACTTTAAACGATATTTAGCGGAATTATTACCATTTTTTACCCAATTTTTTCCAAATTTTTTTTCTATTTTTTGTATTCACCCAAATGTATTGTAAATACGTGTTTTAGATGTAAAATAATGTGAACTTAACGTTAAAAATATAAAAAGTATGATTAGTTTAATAGAAATGACTTAAGACGATATTTAGCGGATTCATCACCTGTATTTCAAAATTTTTTTACGACCTTTTATATTCACCTAAATGTATTGTAAAGACGTGTTTTAGATGTAAAATAATGTGAACTTAACGATAAAAATTTAAAAAGTATGATTAGTTCAATACAAATGACTTTAAACGATATTTAGCGGAATTATCACCATTTTTTACCAAATTTTTTCCCAAATTTTTATTCTATTTTTTGTATTCACCAAAATGTATTGTAAATACGTGTTTTAGATATAAAATAATGTGAACTTAACGATAAAAATATAAAAAGCATGATTAGTTCAATACAAATGACTTTAAACGATATTTAGCGGAATTATTACCATTTTTTACCAAATTTTTTTTCTATTTTTTGTATTCACCCAAATGTATTGTAAACACGTGTATTAGATGTAAAATAATGTGAACTTAACGTTAAAAATATAAAAAGTATGATTAGTTTAATAGAAATGACTTAAGACGATATTTAGCGGATTCATCACCTGTATTTCAAAATTTTTTTACGACCTTTTATATTCACCCAAATGTATTGTAAAGACGTGTTTTAGATGTAAGATTATGTGAACTTAACGATAAAAATATAAAAAGTATGATTAGTTCAATAAAAATGACTTTATACGATATTTAGCGGAATTATCACCATTTTTTACCCAATTTTTTCCCTAATTTTTTTTCTATTTTTTGTATTCACCCAAATGTATTGTAAATACGTGTTTTAGATGTAAAATAATGTGAACTTAACGTTAAAAATATAAAAAGTATGATTAGTTTAATAGAAATGACTTAAGATGATATTTAGCGGATTCATCACCTGTATTTCAAAATTTTTTTACGACCTTTTATATTCACCCAAATGTATTGTAAAGACGTGTTTTAGATGTAAAATAATGTGAACTTAACGATAAAAATTTAAAAAGTATGATTAGTTCAATACAAATGACTTTAAACGATATTTAGCGGAATTATCACCATTTTTTACCAAATTTTTTCCCAAATTTTTTTTCTATTTTTTGTATTCACCCAAATGTATTGTAAATACGTGTTTTAGATGTAAAATAATGTGAACTTAACGATAAAAATATAAAAAGTATGATTAGTTCAATACAAATGACTTTAAACGATATTTAGCGGAATTATCACCATTTTTTACCAAATTTTTTCCCAAATTTTTTTTCTATTTTTTGTATTCACCCAAATGTATTGTAAACACGTGTTTTAGATGTAAAATAATGTGAACTTAACGATAAAAATATAAAAAGTATGATTAGTTCAATACAAATGACTTTAAACGATATTTAGCGGAATTATCACCATTTTTTACCAAATTTTTTTTCTACTTTTTGTATTCACCCAAATGTATTGTAAACACGTGTTTTAGATGTAAAATAATGTGAACTTAACGTTAAAAATATAAAAAGTATGATTAGTTTAATAGAAATGACTTAAGACGATATTTAGCGGATTCATCACCTGTATTTCAAAATTTTTTTACGACCTTTTATATTCACCCAAATGTATTGTAAAGACGTGTTTTAGATGTAAAATAATGTGAACTTAACGATAAAAATATAAAAAGTATGATTAGTTCAATACAAATGACTTTAAACGATATTTAGCGGAATTATTACCATTTTTTACCAAATTTTTTTTCTATTTTTTGTATTCACCCAAATGTATTGTAAACACGTATATAAGATGTAAAATAATGTGAACTTAACGTTAAAAATATAAAAAGTATGATTAGTTTAATAGAAATGACTTAAGACGATATTTAGCGGATTCATCACCTGTATTTCAAAATTTTTTTACGACCTTTTATATTCACCCAAATGTATTGTAAATACGTGTTTTAGATGTAAAATAATGTGAACTTAACGATAAAAATATAAAAAGTATGATTAGTTCAATACAAATGACTTTAAACGAAATTTAGCGGAATTATCACCATTTTTTACCAAATTTTTTCCCAAATTTTTTTTCTATTTTTTGTATTCACCCAAATGTATTGTAAACACGTGTTTTAGATGTAAAATAATGTGAACTTAACGTTAAAAATATAAAAAGTATGATTAGTTTAATTGAAATGACTTAAGACGATATTTAGCGGATTCATCACCTGTATTTCAAAATTTTTTTACGACCTTTTATATTCACCCAAATGTATTGTAAAGACGTGTTTTAGATGTAAAATAATGTGAAGTTAACGATAAAAATATAAAAAGTATGATTAGTTCAATACAAATGACTTTAAACGATATTTAGCGGAATTATCACCATTTTTTACCAAATTTTTTTTCTACTTTTTGTATTCACCCAAATGTATTGTAAACACGTGTTTTAGATGTAAAATAATGTGAACTTAACGTTAAAAATATAAAAAGTATGATTAGTTTAATAGAAATGACTTAAGACGATATTTAGCGGATTCATCACCTGTATTTCAAAATTTTTTTACGACCTTTTATATTCACCCAAATGTATTGTAAAGACGTGTTTTAGATGTAAAATAATGTGAACTTAACGATAAAAATATAAAAAGTATGATTAGTTCAATACAAATGACTTTAAACGATATTTAGCGGAATTATTACCATTTTTTACCAAATTTTTTTTCTATTTTTTGTATTCACCCAAATGTATTGTAAACACGTATATAAGATGTAAAATAATGTGAACTTAACGTTAAAAATATAAAAAGTATGATTAGTTTAATAGAAATGACTTAAGACGATATTTAGCGGATTCATCACCTGTATTTCAAAATTTTTTTACGACCTTTTATATTCACCCAAATGTATTGTAAAGACGTGTTTTAGATGTAAAATAATGTGAACTTAACGATAAAAATATAAAAAGTATGATTAGTTCAATACAAATGACTTTAAACGATATTTAGCGGAATTATTACCATTTTTTACCAAATTTTTTTTCTATTTTTTGTATTCACCCAAATGTATTGTAAACACGTATATAAGATGTAAAATAATGTGAACTTAACGTTAAAAATATAAAAAGTATGATTAGTTTAATAGAAATGACTTAAGACGATATTTAGCGGATTCATCACCTGTATTTCAAAATTTTTTTACGACCTTTTATATTCACCCAAATATATTGTAAAGACGTGTTTTAGATGTAAAATAATGTGAACTTAACGATAAAAATATAAAAAGTATGATTGGTTCAATACAAATGACTTTAAACGATATTTAGCGGAATTATCACCATTTTTTACCCAATTTTTTCCCAAATTTTTTTTCTATTTTTTGTATTCATCCAAATGTATTGTAAATACGTGTTTTAGATGTAAAATAATGTGAACTTAACGTTAAAAATATAAAAAGTATGATTAGTTTAATAGAAATGACTTAAGACGATATTTAGTGGATTCATCACCTGTATTTCAAAATTTTTTTACGACCTTTTATATTCACCTAAATGTATTGTAAATACGTGTTTTAGATATAAAATAATGTGAACTTAACGATAAAAATATAAAAAGCATGATTAGTTCAATACAAATGACTTTAAACGATATTTAGCGGAATTATTACCATTTTTTACCAAATTTTTTTTCTATTTTTTGTATTCACCCAAATGTATTGTAAACACGTGTATTAGATGTAAAATAATGTGAACTTAACGTTAAAAATATAAAAAGTATGATTAGTTTAATAGAAATGACTTAAGACGATGTTTAGCGGATTCATCACCTGTATTTCAAAATTTTTTTACGACCTTTTATATTCACCCAAATGTATTGTAAAGACGTGTTTTAGATGTAAAATTATGTGAACTTAACGATAAAAATATAAAAAGTATGATTAGTTCAATAAAAATGACTTTAAACGATATTTAGCGGAATTATCACCATTTTTTACCCAATTTTTTCCCAAATTTTTTTTCTATTTTTTGTATTCACCCAAATGTATTGTAAATACGTGTTTTAGATGTAAAATAATGTGAACTTAACGTTAAAAATATAAAAAGTATGATTAGTTTAATAGAAATGACTTAAGATGATATTTAGCGGATTCATCACCTGTATTTCAAAATTTTTTTACGACCTTTTATATTCACCCAAATGTATTGTAAAGACGTGTTTTAGATGTAAAATAATGTGAACTTAACGATAAAAATTTAAAAAGTATGATTAGTTCAATACAAATGACTTTAAACGATATTTAGCGGAATTATCACCATTTTTTACCAAATTTTTTCCCAAATTTTTTTTCTATTTTTTGTATTCACCCAAATGTATTGTAAATACGTGTTTTAGATGTAAAATAATGTGAACTTAACGATAAAAATATAAAAAGTATGATTAGTTCAATACAAATGACTTTAAACGATATTTAGCGGAATTATCACCATTTTTTACCAAATTTTTTCCCAAATTTTTTTTCTATTTTTTGTATTCACCCAAATGTATTGTAAACACGTGTTTTAGATGTAAAATAATGTGAACTTAACGTTAAAAATATAAAAAGTATGATTAGTTTAATTGAAATGACTTAAGACGATATTTAGCGGATTCATCACCTGTATTTCAAAATTTTTTTACGACCTTTTATATTCACCCAAATGTATTGTAAATACGTGTTTTAGATGTAAAATAATGTGAAATTAACGATAAAAATATAAAAAGTATGATTAGTTCAATACAAATGACTTTAAACGATATTTAGCGGAATTATCACCATTTTTTACCAAATTTTTTTTCTATTTTTTGTATTCACCCAAATGTATTGTAAACACGTGTTTTAGATGTAAAATAATGTGAACTTAACGTTAAAAATATAAAAAGTATGATTAGTTTAATAGAAATGACTTAAGACGATATTTAGCGGATTCATCACCTGTATTTCAAAATTTTTTTACGACCTTTTATATTCACCCAAATGTATTGTAAAGATGTGTTTTAGATGTAAAATTATGTGAATTTAACGATAAAAATATAAAAAGTATGATTAGTTCAATACAAATGACTTTAAACGATATTTAGCGGAATTATCACCATTTTTTACCCAATTTTTTCCCAAATTTTTTTTCTATTTTTTGTATTCAACCAAATGTATTGTAAATACGTGTTTTAGATGTAAAATAATGTGAAATTAACGTTAAAAATATAAAAAGTATGATAAGTTTAATAGAAATGACTTAAGACGATATTTAGCGGATTCATCACCTGTATTTCAAAATTTTTTTACGACCTTTTATATTCACCCAAATGTATTGTAAAGACGTGTTTTAGATGTAAAATAATGTGAACTTAACGATAAAAATATAAAAAGTATGATTAGTTCAATACAAATGACTTTAAACGATATTTAGCGGAATTATCACCATTTTTTACCCAATTTTTTCCCAAATTTTTTTTCTATTTTTTGTATTCACCCAAATGTATTGTAAATACGTGTTTTAGATGTAAAATAATGTGAACTTAACGTTAAAAATATAAAAAGTATGATTAGTTCAATACAAATGACTTTAAACGATATTTAGCGGAATTATTACCATTTTTTACCAAATTTTTTTTCTATTTTTTGTATTCACCCAAATGTATTGTAAACACGTGTATTAGATGTAAAATAATGTGAACTTAACGTTAAAAATATAAAAAGTATGATTAGTTCAATACAAATGACTTTAAACGATATTTAGCGGAATTATCACCATTTTTTACCAAATTTTTTTTCTATTTTTTGTATTCACCCAAATGTATTGTAAACACGTGTATTAGATGTAAAATAATGTGAACTTAACGTTAAAAATATAAAAAGTATGATTAGTTCAATACAAATGACTTTAAACGATATTTAGCGGAATTATCACCATTTTTTACCCAATTTTTTCCCAAATTTTTTTTCTATTTTTTGTATTCACCCAAATGTATTGTAAATACGTGTTTTAGATGTAAAATAATGTGAAATTAACGATAAAAATATAAAAAGTATGATTAGTTCAATACAAATGACTTTAAACGATATTTAGCGGAATTATTACCATTTTTTACCAAATTTTTTTTCTATTTTTTGTATTCACCCAAATGTATTGTAAACACGTATATTAGATGTAAAATAATGTGAACTTAACGTTAAAAATATAAAAAGTATGATTAGTTTAATAGAAATGACTTAAGACGATATTTAGCGGATTCATCACCTGTATTTCAAAATTTTTTTACGACCTTTTCTATTCACCCAAATGTATTGTAAAGACGTGTTTTAGATGTAAAATTATGTGAACTTAACGATAAAAATATAAAAAGTATGATTGGTTCAATACAAATGACTTTAAACGATATTTAGCGGAATTATCACCATTTTTTACCCAATTTTTTCCCAAATTTTTTTTCTATTTTTTGTATTCACCCAAATGTATTGTAAATACGTGTTTTAGATGTAAAATAATGTGAAATTAACGTTAAAAATATAAAAAGTATGATTAGTTTAATAGAAATGACTTAAGACGATATTTAGCGGATTCATCACCTGTATTTCAAAATTTTTTTACGACCTTTTATATTCACCTAAATGTATTGTAAAGACGTGTTTTAGATGTAAAATAATGTGAACTTAACGATAAAAATTTAAAAAGTATGATTAGTTCAATACAAATGACTTTAAACGATATTTAGCGGAATTATCACCATTTTTTACCAAATTTTTTCCCAAATTTTTATTCTATTTTTTGTATTCACCAAAATGTATTGTAAATACGTGTTTTAGATATAAAATAATGTGAACTTAACGATAAAAATATAAAAAGCATGATTAGTTCAATACAAATGACTTTAAACGATATTTAGCGGAATTATTACCATTTTTTACCAAATTTTTTTTCTATTTTTTGTATTCACCCAAATGTATTGTAAACACGTGTATTAGATGTAAAATAATGTGAACTTAACGTTAAAAATATAAAAAGTATGATTAGTTTAATAGAAATGACTTAATACGATATTTAGCGGATTCATCACCTGTATTTCAAAATTTTTTTACGACCTTTTATATTCACCCAAATGTATTGTAAAGACGTGTTTTAGATGTAAAATTATGTGAACTTAACGATAAAAATATAAAAAGTATGATTAGTTCAATACAAATGACTTTAAACGATATTTAGCGGAATTATCACCATTTTTTACCAAATTTTTTTTCTATTTTTTGTATTCACCCAAATGTATTGTAAACACGTGTTTTAGATGTAAAATAATGTGAACTTAACGTTAAAAATATAAAAAGTATGATTAGTTTAATAGAAATGACTTAAGACGATATTTAGCGGATTCATCACCTGTATTTCAAAATTTTTTTACGACCTTTTATATTCACCCAAATGTATTGTAAAGACGTGTTTTAGATGTAAAATTATGTGAACTTAACGATAAAAATATAAAAAGTATGATTAGTTCAATACAAATGACTTTAAACGATATTTAGCGGAATTATCACCATTTTTTACCCAATTTTTTCCCAAATTTTTTTTCTATTTTTTGTATTCAACCAAATGTATTGTAAATACGTGTTTTAGATGTAAAATAATGTGAAATTAACGTTAAAAATATAAAAAGTATGATTAGTTTAATAGAAATGACTTAAGACGATATTTAGCGGATTCATCACCTGTATTTCAAAATTTTTTTACGACCTTTTATATTCACCCAAATGTATTGTAAAGACGTGTTTTAGATGTAAAATAATGTGAACTTAACGATAAAAATATAAAAAGTATGATTAGTTCAATACAAATGACTTTAAACGATATTTAGCGGAATTATCACCATTTTTTACCCAATTTTTTTTCTATTTTTTGTATTCACCCAAATGTATTGTAAATACGTATATTAGATGTAAAATAATGTGAACTTAACGTTAAAAATATAAAAAGTATGATTAGTTTAATAGAAATGACTTAAGACGATATTTAGCGGATTCATCACCTGTATTTCAAAATTTTTTTACGACCATTTATATTCACCCAAATGTATTGTAAAGACGTGTTTTAGATGTAAAATTATGTGAACTTAACGATAAAAATATAAAAAGTATGATTGGTTCAATACAAATGACTTTAAACGATATTTAGCGGAATTATCACCATTTTTTACCCAATTTTTTCCCAAATTTTTTTTCTATTTTTTGTATTCACCCAAATGTATTGTAAATACGTGTTTTAGATGTAAAATAATGTGAACTTAACGTTAAAAATATAAAAAGTATGATTAGTTTAATAGAAATGACTTAAGACGATATTTAGCGGATTCATCACCTGTATTTCAAAATTTTTTTACGACCTTTTCTATTCACCTAAATGTATTGTAAAGACGTGTTTTAGATGTAAAATAATGTGAACTTAACGATAAAAATTTAAAAAGTATGATTAGTTCAATACAAATGACTTTAAACGATATTTAGCGGAATTATCACCATTTTTTACCAAATTTTTTCCCAAATTTTTATTCTATTTTTTGTATTCACCAAAATGTATTGTAAATACGTGTTTTAGATATAAAATAATGTGAACTTAACGATAAAAATATAAAAAGCATGATTAGTTCAATACAAATGACTTTAAACGATATTTAGCGGAATTATTACCATTTTTTACCAAATTTTTTTTCTATTTTTTGTATTCACCCAAATGTATTGTAAACACGTGTATTAGATGTAAAATAATGTGAACTTAACGTTAAAAATATAAAAAGTATGATTAGTTTAATAGAAATGACTTAAGACGATATTTAGCGGATTCATCACCTGTATTTCAAAATTTTTTTACGACCTTTTATATTCACCCAAATGTATTGTAAAGACGTGTTTTAGATGTAAAATTATGTGAACTTAACGATAAAAATATAAAAAGTATGATTGGTTCAATACAAATGACTTTAAACGATATTTAGCGGAATTATCACCATTTTTTACCCAATTTTTTCCCAAATTTTTTTTCTATTTTTTGTATTCACCCAAATGTATTGTAAATACGTGTTTTAGATGTAAAATAATGTGAACTTAACGTTAAAAATATAAAAAGTATGATTAGTTTAATAGAAATGACTTAAGACGATATTTAGCGGATTCATCACCTGTATTTCAAAATTTTTTTACGACCTTTTATATTCACCTAAATGTATTGTAAAGACGTGTTTTAGATGTAAAATAATGTGAACTTAACGATAAAAATTTAAAAAGTATGATTAGTTCAATACAAATGACTTTAAACGATATTTAGCGGAATTATCACCATTTTTTACCAAATTTTTTCCCAAATTTTTTTTCTATTTTTTGTATTCACCCAAATGTATTGTAAATAGGTGTTTTAGATGTAAAATAATGTGAACTTAACGATAAAAATATAAAAAGTATGATTAGTTCAATACAAATGACTTTAAACGATATTTAGCGGAATTATCACCATTTTTTACCAAATTTTTTCCCAAATTTTTTTTCTATTTTTTGTATTCACCCAAATGTATTGTAAACACGTGTTTTAGATGTAAAATAATGTGAACTTAACGTTAAAAATATAAAAAGTATGATTAGTTTAATAGAAATGACTTAAGACGATATTTAGCGGATTCATCACCTGTATTTCAAAATTTTTTTACGACCTTTTATATTCACCCAAATGTATTGTAAAGACGTGTTTTAGATGTAAAATTATGTGAACTTAACGATAAAAATATAAAAAGTATGATTAGTTCAATACAAATGACTTTAAACGATATTTAGCGGAATTATCACCATTTTTTACCCAATTTTTTCCCAAATTTTTTTTCTATTTTTTGTATTCAACCAAATGTATTGTAAATACGTGTTTTAGATGTAAAATAATGTGAAATTAACGTTAAAAATATAAAAAGTATGATTAGTTTAATAGAAATGACTTAAGACGATATTTAGCGGATTCATCACCTGTATTTCAAAATTTTTTTACGACCTTTTATATTCACCCAAATGTATTGTAAAGACGTGTTTTAGATGTAAAATAATGTGAACTTAACGATAAAAATATAAAAAGTATGATTAGTTCAATACAAATGACTTTAAACGATATTTAGCGGAATTATCACCATTTTTTACCAAATTTTTTCCCAAATTTTTTTTCTATTTTTTGTATTCACCCAAATGTATTGTAAATACGTGTTTTAGATGTAAAATAATGTGAACTTAACGTTAAAAATATAAAAAGTATGATTAGTTCAATACAAATGACTTTAAACGATATTTAGCGGAATTATCACCATTTTTTACCAAATTTTTTTTCTATTTTTTGTATTCACCCAAATGTATTGTAAACACGTGTATTAGATGTAAAATAATGTGAACTTAACGTTAAAAATATAAAAAGTATGATTAGTTCAATACAAATGACTTTAAACGATATTTAGCGGAATTATCACCATTTTTTACCAAATTTTTTTTCTATTTTTTGTATTCACCCAAATGTATTGTAAACACGTGTATTAGATGTAAAATAATGTGAACTTAACGTTAAAAATATAAAAAGTATGATTAGTTCAATACAAATGACTTTAAACGATATTTAGCGGAATTATCACCATTTTTTACCCAATTTTTTCCCAAATTTTTTTTCTATTTTTTGTATTCACCCAAATGTATTGTAAATACGTGTTTTAGATGTAAAATAATGTGAACTTAACGATAAAAATATAAAAAGTATGATTAGTTCAATACAAATGACTTTAAACGATATTTAGCGGAATTATCACCATTTTTTACCAAATTTTTTCCCAAATTTTTATTCTATTTTTTGTATTCACCAAAATGTATTGTAAATACGTGTTTTAGATATAAAATAATGTGAACTTAACGATAAAAATATAAAAAGCATGATTAGTTCAATACAAATGACTTTAAACGATATTTAGCGGAATTATTACCATTTTTTACCAAATTTTTTTTCTATTTTTTGTATTCACCCAAATGTATTGTAAACACGTGTATTAGATGTAAAATAATGTGAACTTAACGTTAAAAATATAAAAAGTATGATTAGTTTAATAGAAATGACTTAAGACGATATTTAGCGGATTCATCACCTGTATTTCAAAATTTTTTTACGACCTTTTATATTCACCCAAATGTATTGTAAAGACGTGTTTTAGATGTAAAATTATGTGAACTTAACGATAAAAATATAAAAAGTATGATTGGTTCAATACAAATGACTTTAAACGATATTTAGCGGAATTATCACCATTTTTTACCCAATTTTTTCCCAAATTTTTTTTCTATTTTTTGTATTCACCCAAATGTATTGTAAATACGTGTTTTAGATGTAAAATAATGTGAACTTAACGTTAAAAATATAAAAAGTATGATTAGTTTAATAGAAATGACTTAAGACGATATTTAGCGGATTCATCACCTGTATTTCAAAATTTTTTTACGACCTTTTATATTCACCTAAATGTATTGTAAAGACGTGTTTTAGATGTAAAATAATGTGAACTTAACGATAAAAATTTAAAAAGTATGATTAGTTCAATACAAATGACTTTAAACGATATTTAGCGGAATTATCACCATTTTTTACCAAATTTTTTCCCAAATTTTTTTTCTATTTTTTGTATTCACCCAAATGTATTGTAAATAGGTGTTTTAGATGTAAAATAATGTGAACTTAACGATAAAAATATAAAAAGTATGATTAGTTCAATACAAATGACTTTAAACGATATTTAGCGGAATTATCACCATTTTTTACCAAATTTTTTCCCAAATTTTTTTTCTATTTTTTGTATTCACCCAAATGTATTGTAAACACGTGTTTTAGATGTAAAATAATGTGAACTTAACGTTAAAAATATAAAAAGTATGATTAGTTTAATAGAAATGACTTAAGACGATATTTAGCGGATTCATCACCTGTATTTCAAAATTTTTTTACGACCTTTTATATTCACCCAAATGTATTGTAAAGACGTGTTTTAGATGTAAAATTATGTGAACTTAACGATAAAAATATAAAAAGTATGATTAGTTCAATACAAATGACTTTAAACGATATTTAGCGGAATTATCACCATTTTTTAC
The DNA here is from genome assembly GCF_037042655.1 of Diuraphis noxia. NCBI lineage: Eukaryota > Metazoa > Arthropoda > Insecta > Hemiptera > Aphididae > Diuraphis > Diuraphis noxia. The sequence continues at coordinate 4,106,560 of NW_028301718.1, forward strand.
CCAATTTTTTCCCAAATTTTTTTTCTATTTTTTGTATTCAACCAAATGTATTGTAAATACGTGTTTTAGATGTAAAATAATGTGAAATTAACGTTAAAAATATAAAAAGTATGATTAGTTTAATAGAAATGACTTAAGACGATATTTAGCGGATTCATCACCTGTATTTCAAAATTTTTTTACGACCTTTTATATTCACCCAAATGTATTGTAAAGACGTGTTTTAGATGTAAAATAATGTGAACTTAACGATAAAAATATAAAAAGTATGATTAGTTCAATACAAATGACTTTAAACGATATTTAGCGGAATTATCACCATTTTTTACCAAATTTTTTCCCAAATTTTTTTTCTATTTTTTGTATTCACCCAAATGTATTGTAAATACGTGTTTTAGATGTAAAATAATGTGAACTTAACGTTAAAAATATAAAAAGTATGATTAGTTCAATACAAATGACTTTAAACGATATTTAGCGGAATTATCACCATTTTTTACCAAATTTTTTTTCTATTTTTTGTATTCACCCAAATGTATTGTAAACACGTGTATTAGATGTAAAATAATGTGAACTTAACGTTAAAAATATAAAAAGTATGATTAGTTCAATACAAATGACTTTAAACGATATTTAGCGGAATTATCACCATTTTTTACCAAATTTTTTTTCTATTTTTTGTATTCACCCAAATGTATTGTAAACACGTGTATTAGATGTAAAATAATGTGAACTTAACGTTAAAAATATAAAAAGTATGATTAGTTCAATACAAATGACTTTAAACGATATTTAGCGGAATTATCACCATTTTTTACCCAATTTTTTCCCAAATTTTTTTTCTATTTTTTGTATTCACCCAAATGTATTGTAAATACGTGTTTTAGATGTAAAATAATGTGAACTTAACGATAAAAATATAAAAAGTATGATTAGTTCAATACAAATGACTTTAAACGATATTTAGCGGAATTATCACCATTTTTTACCCAATTTTTTCCCAAATTTTTTTTCTATTTTTTGTATTCACCCAAATGTATTGTAAACACGTGTATTAGATGTAAAATAATGTGAACTTAACGTTAAAAATATAAAAAGTATGATTAGTTCAATAAAAATGACTTTAAACGATATTTAGCAAAATTATCACCATTTTTTACCAAATTTTTTTTCTATTTTTTGTATTCACCCAAATGTATTGTAAACACGTGTTTTAGATGTAAAATAATGTGAACTTAACGTTAAAAATATAAAAAGTATGATTAGTTTAATAGAAATGACTTAAGACGATATTTAGCGGATTCATCACCTGTATTTCAAAATTTTTTTACGACCTTTTATATTCACCCAAATGTATTGTAAAGACGTGTTTTAGATGTAAAATTATGTGAACTTAACGATAAAAATATAAAAAGTATGATTAGTTCAATACAAATGACTTTAAACGATATTTAGCGGAATTATCACCATTTTTTACCCAATTTTTTCCCAAATGTTTTTTCTATTTTTTGTATTCACCCAAATGTATTGTAAATACGTGTTTTAGATGTAAAATAATGTGAACTTAACGTTAAAAATATAAAAAGTATGATTAGTTTAATAGAAATGACTTAAGACGATATTTAGCGGATTCATCACCTGTATTTCAAAATTTTTTTACGACCTTTTATATTCACCTAAATGTATTGTAAAGACGTGTTTTAGATGTAAAATAATGTGAACTTAACGATAAAAATTTAAAAAGTATGATTAGTTCAATACAAATGACTTTAAACGATATTTAGCGGAATTATCACCATTTTTTACCAAATTTTTTCCCAAATTTTTATTCTATTTTTTGTATTCACCAAAATGTATTGTAAATACGTGTTTTAGATATAAAATAATGTGAACTTAACGATAAAAATATAAAAAGCATGATTAGTTCAATACAAATGACTTTAAACGATATTTAGCGGAATTATTACCATTTTTTACCAAATTTTTTTTCTATTTTTTGTATTCACCCAAATGTATTGTAAACACGTGTATTAGATGTAAAATAATGTGAACTTAACGTTAAAAATATAAAAAGTATGATTAGTTTAATAGAAATGACTTAAGACGATATTTAGCGGATTCATCACCTGTATTTCAAAATTTTTTTACGACCTTTTATATTCACCCAAATGTATTGTAAAGACGTGTTTTAGATGTAAAATAATGTGAACTTAACGATAAAAATATAAAAAGTATGATTAGTTCAATACAAATGACTTTAAACGATATTTAGCGGAATTATCACCATTTTTTACCCAATTTTTTCCCAAATTTTTTTTCTATTTTTTGTATTCACCCAAATGTATTGTAAATACGTGTTTTAGATGTAAAATAATGTGAACTTAACGTTAAAAATATAAAAAGTATGATTAGTTCAATACAAATGACTTTAAACGATATTTAGCGGAATTATTACCATTTTTTACCAAATTTTTTTTCTATTTTTTGTATTCACCCAAATGTATTGTAAACACGTGTATTAGATGTAAAATAATGTGAACTTAACGTTAAAAATATAAAAAGTATGATTAGTTCAATACAAATGACTTTAAACGATATTTAGCGGAATTATCACCATTTTTTACCCAATTTTTTCCCAAATTTTTTTTCTATTTTTTGTATTCACCCAAATGTATTGTAAATACGTGTTTTAGATGTAAAATAATGTGAACTTAACGATAAAAATATAAAAAGTATGATTAGTTCAATACAAATGACTTTAAACGATATTTAGCGGAATTATTACCATTTTTTACCAAATTTTTTTTCTATTTTTTGTATTCACCCAAATGTATTGTAAACACGTGTTTTAGATGTAAAATAATGTGAACTTAACGTTAAAAATATAAAAAGTATGATTAGTTTAATAGAAATGACTTAAGACGATATTTAGCGGATTCATCACCTGTATTTCAAAATTTTTTTACGACCTTTTATATTCACCCAAATGTATTGTAAAGACGTGTTTTAGATGTAAAATTATGTGAACTTAACGATAAAAATATAAAAAGTATGATTAGTTCAATAAAAATGACTTTAAACGATATTTAGCGGAATTATCACCATTTTTTACCAAATTTTTTCCCAAATTTTTTTTCTATTTTTTGTATTCACCCAAATGTATTGTAAATACGTGTTTTAGATGTAAAATAATGTGAACTTAACGATAAAAATATAAAAAGTATGATTAGTTTAATAGAAATGACTTAAGACGATATTTAGCGGATTCATCACCTGTATTTCAAAATTTTTTTACGACCTTTTATATTCACCCAAATGTATTGTAAAGACGTGTTTTAGATGTAAAATAATGTGAACTTAACGATAAAAATATAAAAAGTATGATTAGTTCAATACAAATGACTTTAAACGATATTTAGCGGAATTATCACCATTTTTTACCCAATTTTTTCCCAAATTTTTTTTCTATTTTTTGTATTCACCCAAATGTATTGTAAATACGTGTTTTAGATGTAAAATAATGTGAACTTAACGTTAAAAATATAAAAAGTATGATTAGTTCAATACAAATGACTTTAAACGATATTTAGCGGAATTATTACCATTTTTTACCAAATTTTTTTTCTATTTTTTGTATTCACCCAAATGTATTGTAAACACGTGTATTAGATGTAAAATAATGTGAACTTAACGTTAAAAATATAAAAAGTATGATTAGTTCAATACAAATGACTTTAAACGATATTTAGCGGAATTATCACCATTTTTTACCAAATTTTTTTTCTATTTTTTGTATTCACCCAAATGTATTGTAAACACGTGTATTAGATGTAAAATAATGTGAACTTAACGTTAAAAATATAAAAAGTATGATTAGTTCAATACAAATGACTTTAAACGATATTTAGCGGAATTATCACCATTTTTTACCCAATTTTTTCCCAAATTTTTTTTCTATTTTTTGTATTCACCCAAATGTATTGTAAATACGTGTTTTAGATGTAAAATAATGTGAACTTAACGATAAAAATATAAAAAGTATGATTAGTTCAATACAAATGACTTTAAACGATATTTAGCGGAATTATTACCATTTTTTACCAAATTTTTTTTCTATTTTTTGTATTCACCCAAATGTATTGTAAACACGTGTTTTAGATGTAAAATAATGTGAACTTAACGTTAAAAATATAAAAAGTATGATTAGTTTAATAGAAATGACTTAAGACGATATTTAGCGGATTCATCACCTGTATTTCAAAATTTTTTTACGACCTTTTATATTCACCCAAATGTATTGTAAAGACGTGTTTTAGATGTAAAATTATGTGAACTTAACGATAAAAATATAAAAAGTATGATTAGTTCAATAAAAATGACTTTAAACGATATTTAGCGGAATTATCACCATTTTTTACCAAATTTTTTCCCAAATTTTTTTTCTATTTTTTGTATTCACCCAAATGTATTGTAAATACGTGTTTTAGATGTAAAATAATGTGAACTTAACGATAAAAATATAAAAAGTATGATTAGTTCAATAAAAATGACTTTAAACGATATTTAGCGGAATTATCACCATTTTTTACCCAATTTTTTTTCTATTTTTTGTATTCACCCAAATGTATTGTAAACACGTATATTAGATGTAAAATAATGTGAACTTAACGATAAAAATATAAAAAGTATGATTAGTTCAATACAAATGACTTTAAACGATATTTAGCGGAATTATCACCATTTTTTACCAAATTTTTTTTCTATTTTTTGTATTCACCCAAATGTATTGTAAACACGTGTTTTAGATGTAAAATAATGTGAACTTAACGTTAAAAATATAAAAAGTATGATTAGTTTAATTGAAATGACTTAAGACGATATTTAGCGGATTCATCACCTGTATTTCAAAATTTTTTTACGACCTTTTATATTCACCCAAATGTATTGTAAAGACGTGTTTTAGATGTAAAATAATGTGAACTTAACGATAAAAATATAAAAAGTATGATTAGTTCAATACAAATGACTTTAAACGATATTTAGCGGAATTATTACCATTTTTTACCAAATTTTTTTTCTATTTTTTGTATTCACCCAAATGTATTGTAAACACGTATATTAGATGTAAAATAATGTGAACTTAACGATAAAAATATAAAAAGTATGATTAGTTCAATACAAATGACTTTAAACGATATTTAGCGGAATTATCACCATTTTTTACCAAATTTTTTCCCAAATTTTTTTTCTATTTTTTTTATTCACCCAAATGTATTGTAAATACGTGTTTTAGATGTAAAATAATGTGAACTTAACGTTAAAAATATAAAAAGTATGATTAGTTTAATAGAAATGACTTAAGACGATATTTAGCGGATTCATCACCTGTATTTCAAAATTTTTTTACGACCTTTTATATTCACCCAAATGTATTGTAAAGACGTGTTTTAGATGTAAAATTATGTGAACTTAACGATAAAAATATAAAAAGTATGATTAGTTCAATACAAATGACTTTAAACGATATTTAGCGGAATTATCACCATTTTTTACCCAATTTTTTCCCAAATTTTTTTTCTATTTTTTGTATTCACCCAAATGTATTGTAAACACGTGTATTAGATGTAAAATAATGTGAACTTAACGTTAAAAATATAAAAAGTATGATTAGTTCAATACAAATGACTTTAAACGATATTTAGCGGAATTATCACCATTTTTTACCAAATTTTTTTTCTATTTTTTGTATTCACCCAAATGTATTGTAAACACGTATATTAGATGTAAAATAATGTGAACTTAACGTTAAAAATATAAAAAGTATGATTAGTTTAATAGAAATGACTTAAGACGATATTTAGCGGATTCATCACCTGTATTTCAAAATTTTTTTACGACCTTTTATATTCACCCAAATGTATTGTAAATACGTGTTTTAGATGTAAAATATTGTGAACTTAACGTTAAAAATATAAAAAGTATGATTAGTTCAATACAAATGACTTTAAACGATATTTAGCGGAATTATTACCATTTTTTACCAAATTTTTTTTCTATTTTTTGTATTCACCCAAATGTATTGTAAACACGTGTATTAGATGTAAAATAATGTGAACTTAACGTTAAAAATATAAAAAGTATGATTAGTTTAATAGAAATGACTTAAGACGATATTTAGCGGATTCATCACCTGTATTTCAAAATTTTTTTACGACGTTTTATATTCACCCAAATGTATTGTAAATACGTGTTTTAGATGTAAAATAATGTGAACTTAACGTTAAAAATATAAAAAGTATGATTAGTTCAATACAAATGACTTTAAACGATATTTAGCGGAATTATTACCATTTTTTCCCAAATTTTTTTTCTATTTTTTGTATTCACCCAAATGTATTGTAAATACGTGTTTTAGATGTAAAATAATGTGAACTTAACGATAAAAATATAAAAAGTATGATTAGTTCAATACAAATGACTTTAAACGATATTTAGCGGAATTATCACCATTTTTTACCAAATTTTTTCCCAAATTTTTTTTCTATTTTTTTTATTCACCCAAATGTATTGTAAACACGTGTATTAGATGTAAAATAATGTGAACTTAACGTTAAAAATATAAAAAGTATGATTAGTTTAATAGAAATGACTTAAGACGATATTTAGCGGATTCATCACCTGTATTTCAAAATTTTTTTACGACCTTTTATATTCACCCAAATGTATTGTAAAGACGTGTTTTAGATGTAAAATAATGTGAACTTAACGATAAAAATATAAAAAGTATGATTAGTTCAATACAAATGACTTTAAACGATATTTAGCGGAATTATCACCATTTTTTACCAAATTTTTTCCCAAATTTTTTTTCTATTTTTTGTATTCACCCAAATGTATTGTAAATACGTGTTTTAGATGTAAAATAATGTGAACTTAACGATAAAAATATAAAAAGTATGATTAGTTCAATACAAATGACTTTAAACGATATTTAGCGGAATTATCACCATTTTTTACCAAATTTTTTCCCATTTTTTTTTTCTATTTTTTGTATTCACCCAAATGTATTGTAAACACGTGTTTTAGATGTATAATAATGTGAACTTAACGTTAAAAATATAAAAAGTATGATTAGTTTAATTGAAAGGACTTAAGACGATATTTAGCGGATTCATCACCTGTATTTCAAAATTTTTTTACGACCTTTTATATTCACCCAAATGTAATGTAAAGACGTGTTTTAGATGTAAAATTATGTGAACTTAACGATAAAAATATAAAAAGTATGATTAGTTCATTACAAATGACTTTAAACGATATTTAGCGGAATTATCACCATTTTTTACCAAATTTTTTCCCAAATTTTTTTTCTATTTTTTGTATTCACCCAAATGTATTGTAAATACGTGTTTTAGATGTAAAATAATGTGAACTTAACGATAAAAATATAAAAAGTATGATTAGTTTAATACAAATGACTTTAAACGATATTTAGCGGAATTATCACCATTTTTTACCAAATTTTTTCCCAAATTTTTTTTCTATTTTTTGTATTCACCCAAATGTATTGTAAATACGTGTTTTAGATGTAAAATAATGTGAACTTAACGATAAAAATATAAAAAGTATGATTAGTTCAATACAAATGACTTTAAACGATATTTAGCGGAATTATCACCATTTTTTACCAAATTTTTTTTCTATTTTTTGTATTCACCCAAATGTATTGTAAACACGTGTTTTAGATGTAAAATAATGTGAACTTAACGTTAAAAATATAAAAAGTATGATTAGTTTAATTGAAATGACTTAAGACGATATTTAGCGAATTCATCACCTGTATTTCAAAATTTTTTTACGACCTTTTATATTCACCCAAATGTATTGTAAAGACGTGTTTTAGATGTAAAATAATGTGAACTTAACGATAAAAATATAAAAAGTATGATTAGTTCAATACAAATGACTTTAAACGATATTTAGCGGAATTATTACCATTTTTTACCAAATTTTTTTTCTATTTTTTGTATTCACCCAAATGTATTGTAAACACGTATATTAGATGTAAAATAATGTGAACTTAACGATAAAAATATAAAAAGTATGATTAGTTCAATACAAATGACTTTAAACGATATTTAGCGGAATTATCACCATTTTTTACCAAATTTTTTCCCAAATTTTTTTTCTATTTTTTTTATTCACCCAAATGTATTGTAAATACGTGTTTTAGATGTAAAATAATGTGAACTTAACGTTAAAAATATAAAAAGTATGATTAGTTTAATAGAAATGACTTAAGACGATATTTAGCGGATTCATCACCTGTATTTCAAAATTTTTTTACGACCTTTTATATTCACCCAAATGTATTGTAAAGACGTGTTTTAGATGTAAAATTATGTGAACTTAACGATAAAAATATAAAAAGTATGATTAGTTCAATACAAATGACTTTAAACGATATTTAGCGGAATTATCACCATTTTTTACCCAATTTTTTCCCAAATTTTTTTTCTATTTTTTGTATTCACCCAAATGTATTGTAAATACGTGTTTTAGATGTAAAATAATGTGAACTTAACGTTAAAAATATAAAAAGTATGATTAGTTTAATAGAAATGACTTAAGACGATATTTAGCGGATTCATCACCTGTATTTCAAAATTTTTTTACGACCTTTTATATTCACCCAAATGTATTGTAAATACGTGTTTTAGATGTAAAATAATGTGAAATTAACGATAAAAATATAAAAAGTATGATTAGTTCAATACAAATGACTTTAAACGATATTTAGCGGAATTATCACCATTTTTTACCAAATTTTTTTTCTATTTTTTGTATTCACCCAAATGTATTGTAAACACGTGTTTTAGATGTAAAATAATGTGAACTTAACGTTAAAAATATAAAAAGTATGATTAGTTTAATAGAAATGACTTAAGACGATATTTAGCGGATTCATCACCTGTATTTCAAAATTTTTTTACGACCTTTTATATTCACCCAAATGTATTGTAAAGACGTGTTTTAGATGTAAAATTATGTGAACTTAACGATAAAAATATAAAAAGTATGATTAGTTCAATACAAATTACTTTAAACGATATTTAGCGGAATTATCACCATTTTTTACCCAATTTTTTCCCAAATTTTTTTTCTATTTTTTGTATTCAACCAAATGTATTGTAAATACGTGTTTTAGATGTAAAATAATGTGAAATTAACGTTAAAAATATAAAAAGTATGATTAGTTTAATAGAAATGACTTAAGACGATATTTAGCGGATTCATCACCTGTATTTCAAAATTTTTTTACGACCTTTTATATTCACCCAAATGTATTGTAAAGACGTGTTTTAGATGTAAAATAATGTGAACTTAACGATAAAAATATAAAAAGTATGATTAGTTCAATACAAATGACTTTAAACGATATTTAGCGGAATTATCACCATTTTTTACCCAATTTTTTCCCAAATTTATTTTCTATTTTTTGTATTCACCCAAATGTATTGTAAATACGTGTTTTAGATGTAAAATAATGTGAACTTAACGTTAAAAATATAAAAAGTATGATTAGTTCAATACAAATGACTTTAAACGATATTTAGCGGAATTATTACCATTTTTTACCAAATTTTTTTTCTATTTTTTGTATTCACCCAAATGTATTGTAAACACGTGTATTAGATGTAAAATAATGTGAACTTAACGTTAAAAATATAAAAAGTATGATTAGTTCAATACAAATGACTTTAAACGATATTTAGCGGAATTATCACCATTTTTTACCAAATTTTTTTTCTATTTTTTGTATTCACCCAAATGTATTGTAAACACGTATATTAGATGTAAAATAATGTGAACTTAACGTTAAAAATATAAAAAGTATGATTAGTTTAATAGAAATGACTTAAGACGATATTTAGCGGATTCATCACCTGTATTTCAAAATTTTTTTACGACCTTTTATATTCACCCAAATGTATTGTAAATACGTGTTTTAGATGTAAAATAATGTGAACTTAACGTTAAAAATATAAAAAGTATGATTAGTTCAATACAAATGACTTTAAACGATATTTAGCGGAATTATTACCATTTTTTACCAAATTTTTTTTCTATTTTTTGTATTCACCCAAATGTATTGTAAACACGTGTATTAGATGTAAAATAATGTGAACTTAACGTTAAAAATATAAAAAGTATGATTAGTTTAATAGAAATGACTTAAGACGATATTTAGCGGATTCATCACCTGTATTTCAAAATTTTTTTACGACGTTTTATATTCACCCAAATGTATTGTAAATACGTGTTTTAGATGTAAAATAATGTGAACTTAACGTTAAAAATATAAAAAGTATGATTAGTTCAATACAAATGACTTTAAACGATATTTAGCGGAATTATTACCATTTTTTCCCAAATTTTTTTTCTATTTTTTGTATTCACCCAAATGTATTGTAAATACGTTTTTTAGATGTAAAATAATGTGAACTTAACGATAAAAATATAAAAAGTATGATTAGTTCAATACAAATGACTTTAAACGATATTTAGCGGAATTATCACCATTTTTTACCAAATTTTTTCCCAAATTTTTTTTCTATTTTTTTTATTCACCCAAATGTATTGTAAACACGTGTATTAGATGTAAAATAATGTGAACTTAACGTTAAAAATATAAAAAGTATGATTAGTTTAATAGAAATGACTTAAGACGATATTTAGCGGATTCATCACCTGTATTTCAAAATTTTTTTACGACCTTTTATATTCACCCAAATGTATTGTAAAGACGTGTTTTAGATGTAAAATAATGTGAACTTAACGATAAAAATATAAAAAGTATGATTAGTTCAATACAAATGACTTTAAACGATATTTAGCGGAATTATCACCATTTTTTACCAAATTTTTTCCCAAATTTTTTTTCTATTTTTTGTATTCACCCAAATGTATTGTAAATACGTGTTTTAGATGTAAAATAATGTGAACTTAACGATAAAAATATAAAAAGTATGATTAGTTCAATACAAATGACTTTAAACGATATTTAGCGGAATTATCACCATTTTTTACCAAATTTTTTCCCATTTTTTTTTTCTATTTTTTGTATTCACCCAAATGTATTGTAAACACGTGTTTTAGATGTATAATAATGTGAACTTAACGTTAAAAATATAAAAAGTATGATTAGTTTAATTGAAAGGACTTAAGACGATATTTAGCGGATTCATCACCTGTATTTCAAAATTTTTTTACGACCTTTTATATTCACCCAAATGTAATGTAAAGACGTGTTTTAGATGTAAAATTATGTGAACTTAACGATAAAAATATAAAAAGTATGATTAGTTCATTACAAATGACTTTAAACGATATTTAGCGGAATTATCACCATTTTTTACCAAATTTTTTCCCAAATTTTTTTTCTATTTTTTGTATTCACCCAAATGTATTGTAAATACGTGTTTTAGATGTAAAATAATGTGAACTTAACGATAAAAATATAAAAAGTATGATTAGTTTAATACAAATGACTTTAAACGATATTTAGCGGAATTATCACCATTTTTTACCAAATTTTTTCCCAAATTTTTTTTCTATTTTTTGTATTCACCCAAATGTATTGTAAATACGTGTTTTAGATGTAAAATAATGTGAACTTAACGATAAAAATATAAAAAGTATGATTAGTTCAATACAAATGACTTTAAACGATATTTAGCGGAATTATCACCATTTTTTACCAAATTTTTTTTCTATTTTTTGTATTCACCCAAATGTATTGTAAACACGTGTTTTAGATGTAAAATAATGTGAACTTAACGTTAAAAATATAAAAAGTATGATTAGTTTAATTGAAATGACTTAAGACGATATTTAGCGGATTCATCACCTGTATTTCAAAATTTTTTTACGACCTTTTATATTCACCCAAATGTATTGTAAAGACGTGTTTTAGATGTAAAATTATGTGAACTTAACGATAAAAATATAAAAAGTATGATTAGTTCAATACAAATGACTTTAAACGATATTTAGCGGAATTATCACCATTTTTTACCAAATTTTTTCCCAAATTTTTTTTCTATTTTTTGTATTCACCCAAATGTATTGTAAATACGTGTTTTAGATGTAAAATAATGTGAACTTAACGATAAAAATATAAAAAGTATGATTAGTTCAATACAAATGACTTTAAACGATATTTAGCGGAATTATCACCATTTTTTACCAAATTTTTTCCCAAATTTTTTTTCTATTTTTTGTATTCACCCAAATGTATTGTAAATACGTGTTTTAGATGTAAAATAATGTGAACTTAACGATAAAAATATAAAAAGTATGATTAGTTCAATACAAATGACTTTAAACGATATTTAGCGGAATTATCACCATTTTTTACCAAATTTTTTCCCAAATTTTTTTTCTATTTTTTGTATTCACCCAAATGTATTGTAAATACGTGTTTTAGATGTAAAATAATGTGAACTTAACGATAAAAATATAAAAAGTATGATTAGTTCAATACAAATGACTTTAAACGATATTTAGCGGAATTATCACCATTTTTTACCAAATTTTTTTTCTATTTTTTGTATTCACCCAAATGTATTGTAAACACGTGTTTTAGATGTAAAATAATGTGAACTTAACGTTAAAAATATAAAAAGTATGATTAGTTTAATTGAAATGACTTAAGACGATATTTAGCGGATTCATCACCTGTATTTCAAAATTTTTTTACGACCTTTTATATTCACCCAAATGTATTGTAAAGACGTGTTTTAGATGTAAAATTATGTGAACTTAACGATAAAAATATAAAAAGTATGATTAGTTCAATACAAATGACTTTAAACGATATTTAGCGGAATTATCACCATTTTTTACCAAATTTTTTCCCAAATTTTTTTTCTATTTTTTGTATTCACCCAAATGTATTGTAAATACGTGTTTTAGATGTAAAATAATGTGAACTTAACGATAAAAATATAAAAAGTATGATTAGTTCAATACAAATGACTTTAAACGATATTTAGCGGAATTATCAACATTTTTTACCAAATTTTTTCCCAAATTTTTTTTCTATTTTTTGTATTCACCCAAATGTATTGTAAATACGTGTTTTAGATGTAAAATAATGTGAACTTAACGATAAAAATATAAAAAGTATGATTAGTTCAATACAAATGACTTTAAACGATATTTAGCGGAATTATCACCATTTTTTACCAAATTTTTTTTCTATTTTTTGTATTCACCCAAATGTATTGTAAACACGTGTTTTAGATGTAAAATAATGTGAACTTAACGTTAAAAATATAAAAAGTATGATTAGTTTAATAGAAATGACTTAAGACGATATTTAGCGGATTCATCACCTGTATTTCAAAATTTTTTTACGACCTTTTATATTCACCCAAATGTATTGTAAAGACGTGTTTTAGATGTAAAATTATGTGAACTTAACGATAAAAATATAAAAAGTATGATTAGTTCAATACAAATGACTTTAAACGATATTTAGCGGAATTATCACCATTTTTTACCCAATTTTTTCCCAAATTTTTTTTCTATTTTTTGTATTCAACCAAATGTATTGTAAATACGTGTTTTAGATGTAAAATAATGTGAAATTAACGTTAAAAATATAAAAAATATGATTAGTTTAATAGAAATGACTTAAGACGATATTTAGCGGATTCATCACCTGTATTTCAAAATTTTTTTACGACCTTTTATATTCACCCAAATGTATTGTAAAGACGTGTTTTAGATGTAAAATAATGTGAACTTAACGATAAAAATATAAAAAGTATGATTAGTTCAATACAAATGACTTTAAACGATATTTAGCGGAATTATCACCATTTTTTACCCAATTTTTTCCCAAATTTTTTTTCTATTTTTTGTATTCACCCAAATGTATTGTAAATACGTGTTTTAGATGTAAAATAATGTGAACTTAACGTTAAAAATATAAAAAGTATGATTAGTTTAATAGAAATGACTTAAGACGATATTTAGCGGATTCATCACCTGTATTTCAAAATTTTTTTACGACCTTTTATATTCACCCAAATGTATTGTAAAGACGTGTTTTAGATGTAAAATTATGTGAACTTAACGATAAAAATATAAAAAGTATGATTAGTTCAATAAAAATGACTTTAAACGATATTTAGCGGAATTATCACCATTTTTTACCCAATTTTTTCCCTAATTTTTTTTCTATTTTTTGTATTCACCCAAATGTATTGTAAATACGTGTTTTAGATGTAAAATAATGTGAACTTAACGATAAAAATATAAAAAGTATGATTAGTTCAATACAAATGACTTTAAACGATATTTAGCGGAATTATCACCATTTTTTACCAAATTTTTTTTTTATTTTTTGTATTCACCCGAATGTATTGTAAACACGTGTTTTAGATGTAAAATAATGTGAACTTAACGTTAAAAATTTAAAAAAGTATGATTAGTTTAATTGAAATGACTTAAGACGATATTTAGCGGATTCATCACCTGTATTTCAAAATTTTTTTACGACCTTTTATATTCACCCAAATGTATTGTAAAGACGTGTTTTAGATGTAAAAATTATGTGAACTTCACGATAAAAATATAAAAAGTATGATTAGTTCAATACAAATGACTTTAAACGATATTTAGCGGAATTATCACCATTTTTTACCAAATTTTTTCCCAAATTTTTTTTCTATTTTTTGTATTCACCCAAATGTATTGTAAACACGTGTTTTAGATGTAAAATAATGTGAACTTAACGTTAAAAATATAAAAAGTATGATTAGTTCAATACAAATGACTTTAAACGATATTTAGCGGAATTATCACCATTTTTTACCAAATTTTTTTTCTATTTTTTGTATTCACCCAAATGTATTGTAAATACGTGTTTTAGATGTAAAATAATGTGAACTTAACGATAAAAATATAAAAAGTATGATTAGTTCAATACAAATGACTTTAAACGATATTTAGCGGAATTATCACCATTTTTTACCGAATTTTTTCCCAAATTTTTTTTCTATTTTTTGTATTCACCCAAATGTATTGTAAATACGTGTTTTAGATGTAAAATAATGTGAACTTAACGATAAAAATATAAAAAGTATGATTAGTTTAATAGAAATGACTTTAAACGATATTTAGCGGAATTATTACCATTTTTTACCAAATTTTTTTTCTATTTTTTGTATTCACCCAAATGTATTGTAAACACGTATATTAGATGTAAAATAATGTGAACTTAACGTTAAAAATATAAAAAGTATGATTAGTTTAATAGAAATGACTTAAGACGATATTTAGCGGATTCATCACCTGTATTTCAAAATTTTCTTACGACCTTTTATATTCATCCAAATGTATTGTAAAGACGTGTTTTAGATGTAAAATTATGTGAACTTAACGATAAAAATATAAAAAGTATGATTAGTTCAATACAAATGACTTTAAACGATATTTAGCGGAATTATCACCATTTTTTACCCAATTTTTTCCCAAATGTTTTTTCTATTTTTTGTATTCACCCAAATGTATTGTAAATACGTGTTTTAGATGTAAAATAATGTGAACTTAACGTTAAAAATATAAAAAGTATGATTAGTTTAATAGAAATGACTTAAGACGATATTTAGCGGATTCATCACCTGTATTTCAAAATTTTTTTACGACCTTTTATATTCACCCAAATGTATTGTAAATACGTGTTTTAGATGTAAAATAATGTGAACTTAACGATAAAAATATAAAAAGTATGATTAGTTCAATACAAATGACTTTAAACGATATTTAGCGGAATTATCACCATTTTTTACCAAATTTTTTTTCTATTTTTTGTATTCACCCAAATGTATTGTAAACACATGTTTTAGATGTAAAATAATGTGAACTTAACGTTAAAAATATAAAAAGTATGATTAGTTTAATAGAAATGACTTAAGACGATATTTAGCGGATTCATCACCTGTATTTCAAAATTTTTTTACGACTTTTTATATTCACCCAAATGTATTGTAAAGACGTGTTTTAGATGTAAAATAATGTGAACTTAACGATAAAAATATAAAAAGTATGATTAGTTCAATACAAATGACTTTAAACGATATTTAGCGGAATTATCACAATTTTTTACCAAATTTATTCCCAAATTTTTTTTCTATTTTTTGTATTCACCCAAATGTATTGTAAATACGTGTTTTAGATGTAAAATAATGTGAACTTAACGATAAAAATATATAAAGTATGATTAGTTCAATACAAATGACTTTAAACGATATTTAGCGGAATTATCACCATTTTTTACCAAATTTTTTCCCAAATTTTTTTTCTATTTTTTGTATTCACCTAAATATATTGTAAATACGTGTTTTAGATGTAAAATAATGTGAACTTAACGATAAAAATATAAAAAGTATGATTAGTTCAATACAAATGACTTTAAACGATATTTAGCGGAATTATCACCATTTTTTACCAAATTTTTTCCCAAATTTTTTTTCTATTTTTTGTATTCACCCAAATGTATTGTAAATACGTGTTTTAGATGTAAAATAATGTGAACTTAACGATAAAAATATAAAAAGTATGATTAGTTCAATACAAATGACTTTAAACGATATTTAGCGGAATTATCGACATTTTTTACCAAATTTTTTTTCTATTTTTTGTATTCACCCAAATGTATTGTAAACACGTGTTTTAGATGTAAAATAATGTGAACTTAACGTTAAAAATATAAAAAGTATGATTAGTTTAATAGAAATGACTTAAGACGATATTTAGCGGATTCATCACCTGTATTTCAAAATTTTTTTACGACCTTTTATATTCACCCAAATGTATTGTAAAGACGTGTTTTAGATGTAAAATTATGTGAACTTAACGATAAAAATATAAAAAGTATGATTAGTTCAATACAAATGACTTTAAACGATATTTAGCGGAATTATCACCATTTTTTACCAAATTTTTTTTCTATTTTTTGTATTCACCCAAATGTATTGTAAACACGTGTTTTAGATGTAAAATAATGTGAACTTAACGTTAAAAATATAAAAAGTATGATTAGTTTAATAGAAATGACTTAAGACGATATTTAGCGGATTCATCACCTGTATTTCAAAATTTTTTTACGACTTTTTATATTCACCCAAATGTATTGTAAAGACGTGTTTTAGATGTAAAATAATGTGAACTTAACGATAAAAATATAAAAAGTATGATTAGTTCAATACAAATGACTTTAAACGATATTTAGCGGAATTATCACCATTTTTTACCGAATTTTTTCCCAAATTTTTTTTCTATTTTTTGTATTCACCCAAATGTATTGTAAATACGTGTTTTAGATGTAAAATAATGTGAACTTAACGATAAAAATATAAAAAGTATGATTAGTTTAATAGAAATGACTTTAAACGATATTTAGCGGAATTATTACCATTTTTTACCAAATTTTTTTTCTATTTTTTGTATTCACCCAAATGTATTGTAAACACGTATATTAGATGTAAAATAATGTGAACTTAACGTTAAAAATATAAAAAGTATGATTAGTTTAATAGAAATGACTTAAGACGATATTTAGCGGATTCATCACCTGTATTTCAAAATTTTCTTACGACCTTTTATATTCACCCAAATGTATTGTAAAGACGTGTTTTAGATGTAAAATTATGTGAACTTAACGATAAAAATATAAAAAGTATGATTAGTTCAATACAAATGACTTTAAACGATATTTAGCGGAATTATTACCATTTTTTACCAAATTTTTTTTCTATTTTTTGTATTCACCCAAATGTATTGTAAACACGTATATTAGATGTAAAATAATGTGAACTTAACGTTAAAAATATAAAAAGTATGATTAGTTTAATAGAAATGACTTAAGACGATATTTAGCGGATTCATCACCTGTATTTCAAAATTTTCTTAAGACCTTTTATATTCACCCAAATGTATTGTAAAGACGTGTTTTAGATGTAAAATTATGTGAACTTAACGATAAAAATATAAAAAGTATGATTAGTTCAATACAAATGACTTTAAACGATATTTAGCGGAATTATCACCATTTTTTACCCAATTTTTTCCCAAATGTTTTTCCTATTTTTTGTATTCACCCAAATGTATTGTAAATACGTGTTTTAGATGTAAAATAATGTGAACTTAACGATAAAAATATAAAAAGTATGATTAGTTCAATACAAATGACTTTAAACGATATTTAGCGGAATTATCACCATTTTTTACCAAATTTTTTTTCTATTTTTTGTATTCACCCAAATGTATTGTAAACACGTGTTTTAGATGTAAAATAATGTGAACTTAACGTTAAAAATATAAAAAGTATGATTAGTTTAATAGAAATGACTTAAGACGATATTTAGCGGATTCATCACCTGTATTTCAAAATTTTTTTACGACCTTTTATATTCACCCAAATGTATTGTAAAGACGTGTTTTAGATGTAAAATTATGTGAACTTAACGATAAAAATATAAAAAGTATGATTAGTTCAATACAAATGACTTTAAACGATATTTAGCGGAATTATCACCATTTTTTACCAAATTTTTTTTCTATTTTTTGTATTCACCCAAATGTATTGTAAACACGTGTTTTAGATGTAAAATAATGTGAACTTAACGTTAAAAATATAAAAAGTATGATTAGTTTAATAGAAATGACTTAAGACGATATTTAGCGGATTCATCACCTGTATTTCAAAATTTTCTTAAGACCTTTTATATTCACCCAAATGTATTGTAAAGACGTGTTTTAGATGTAAAATTATGTGAACTTAACGATAAAAATATAAAAAGTATGATTAGTTCAATACAAATGACTTTAAACGATATTTAGCGGAATTATCACCATTTTTTACCCAATTTTTTCCCAAATGTTTTTTCTATTTTTTGTATTCACCCAAATGTATTGTAAATACGTGTTTTAGATGTAAAATAATGTGAACTTAACGATAAAAATATAAAAAGTATGATTAGTTCAATACAAATGACTTTAAACGATATTTAGCGGAATTATCACCATTTTTTACCAAATTTTTTTTCTATTTTTTGTATTCACCCAAATGTATTGTAAACACGTGTTTTAGATGTAAAATAATGTGAACTTAACGTTAAAAATATAAAAAGTATGATTAGTTTAATAGAAATGACTTAAGACGATATTTAGCGGATTCATCACCTGTATTTCAAAATTTTTTTACGACCTTTTATATTCACCCAAATGTATTGTAAAGACGTGTTTTAGATGTAAAATTATGTGAACTTAACGATAAAAATATAAAAAGTATGATTAGTTCAATACAAATGACTTTAAACGATATTTAGCGGAATTATCACCATTTTTTACCAAATTTTTTTTCTATTTTTTGTATTCACCCAAATGTATTGTAAACACGTGTTTTAGATGTAAAATAATGTGAACTTAACGTTAAAAATATAAAAAGTATGATTAGTTTAATAGAAATTACTTAAGACGATATTTAGCGGATTCATCACCTGTATTTCAAAATTTTTTTACGACTTTTTATATTCACCCAAATGTATTGTAAAGACGTGTTTTAGATGTAAAATAATGTGAACTTAACGATAAAAATATAAAAAGTATGATTAGTTCAATACAAATGACTTTAAACGATATTTAGCGGAATTATCACCATTTTTTACCGAATTTTTTCCCAAATTTTTTTTCTATTTTTTGTATTCACCCAAATGTATTGTAAATACGTGTTTTAGATGTAAAATAATGTGAACTTAACGATAAAAATATAAAAAGTATGATTAGTTTAATAGAAATGACTTTAAACGATATTTAGCGGAATTATTACCATTTTTTACCAAATTTTTTTTCTATTTTTTGTATTCACCCAAATGTATTGTAAACACGTATATTAGATGTAAAATAATGTGAACTTAACGTTAAAAATATAAAAAGTATGATTAGTTTAATAGAAATGACTTAAGACGATATTTAGCGGATTCATCACCTGTATTTCAAAATTTTCTTACGACCTTTTATATTCACCCAAATGTATTGTAAAGACGTGTTTTAGATGTAAAATTATGTGAACTTAACGATAAAAATATAAAAAGTATGATTAGTTCAATACAAATGACTTTAAACGATATTTAGCGGAATTATTACCATTTTTTACCAAATTTTTTTTCTATTTTTTGTATTCACCCAAATGTATTGTAAACACGTATATTAGATGTAAAATAATGTGAACTTAACGTTAAAAATATAAAAAGTATGATTAGTTTAATAGAAATGACTTAAGACGATATTTAGCGGATTCATCACCTGTATTTCAAAATTTTCTTAAGACCTTTTATATTCACCCAAATGTATTGTAAATACGTGTTTTAGATGTAAAATTATGTGAACTTAACGATAAAAATATAAAAAGTATGATTAGTTCAATACAAATGACTTTAAACGATATTTAGCGGAATTATCACCATTTTTTACCCAATTTTTTCCCAAATGTTTTTTCTATTTTTTGTATTCACCCAAATGTATTGTAAATACGTGTTTTAGATGTAAAATAATGTGAACTTAACGATAAAAATATAAAAAGTATGATTAGTTCAATACAAATGACTTTAAACGATATTTAGCGGAATTATCACCATTTTTTACCAAATTTTTTTTCTATTTTTTGTATTCACCCAAATGTATTGTAAACACGTGTTTTAGATGTAAAATAATGTGAACTTAACGTTAAAAATATAAAAAGTATGATTAGTTTAATAGAAATGACTTAAGACGATATTTAGCGGATTCATCACCTGTATTTCAAAATTTTTTTACGACCTTTTATATTCACCCAAATGTATTGTAAAGACGTGTTTTAGATGTAAAATTATGTGAACTTAACGATAAAAATATAAAAAGTATGATTAGTTCAATACAAATGACTTTAAACGATATTTAGCGGAATTATCACCATTTTTTACCAAATTTTTTTTCTATTTTTTGTATTCACCCAAATGTATTGTAAACACGTGTTTTAGATGTAAAATAATGTGAACTTAACGTTAAAAATATAAAAAGTATGATTAGTTTAATAGAAATGACTTAAGACGATATTTAGCGGATTCATCACCTGTATTTCAAAATTTTCTTAAGACCTTTTATATTCACCCAAATGTATTGTAAAGACGTGTTTTAGATGTAAAATTATGTGAACTTAACGATAAAAATATAAAAAGTATGATTAGTTCAATACAAATGACTTTAAACGATATTTAGCGGAATTATCACCATTTTTTACCCAATTTTTTCCCAAATGTTTTTTCTATTTTTTGTATTCACCCAAATGTATTGTAAATACGTGTTTTAGATGTAAAATAATGTGAACTTAACGATAAAAATATAAAAAGTATGATTAGTTCAATACAAATGACTTTAAACGATATTTAGCGGAATTATCACCATTTTTTACCAAATTTTTTTTCTATTTTTTGTATTCACCCAAATGTATTGTAAACACGTGTTTTAGATGTAAAATAATGTGAACTTAACGTTAAAAATATAAAAAGTATGATTAGTTTAATAGAAATGACTTAAGACGATATTTAGCGGATTCATCACCTGTATTTCAAAATTTTTTTACGACCTTTTATATTCACCCAAATGTATTGTAAAGACGTGTTTTAGATGTAAAATTATGTGAACTTAACGATAAAAATATAAAAAGTATGATTAGTTCAATACAAATGACTTTAAACGATATTTAGCGGAATTATCACCATTTTTTACCAAATTTTTTTTCTATTTTTTGTATTCACCCAAATGTATTGTAAACACGTGTTTTAGATGTAAAATAATGTGAACTTAACGTTAAAAATATAAAAAGTATGATTAGTTTAATAGAAATGACTTAAGACGATATTTAGCGGATTCATCACCTGTATTTCAAAATTTTTTTACGACTTTTTATATTCACCCAAATGTATTGTAAAGACGTGTTTTAGATGTAAAATAATGTGAACTTAACGATAAAAATATAAAAAGTATGATTAGTTCAATACAAATGACTTTAAACGATATTTAGCGGAATTATCACCATTTTTTACCGAATTTTTTCCCAAATTTTTTTTCTATTTTTTGTATTCACCCAAATGTATTGTAAATACGTGTTTTAGATGTAAAATAATGTGAACTTAACGATAAAAATATAAAAAGTATGATTAGTTTAATAGAAATGACTTTAAACGATATTTAGCGGAATTATTACCATTTTTTACCAAATTTTTTTTCTATTTTTTGTATTCACCCAAATGTATTGTAAACACGTATATTAGATGTAAAATAATGTGAACTTAACGTTAAAAATATAAAAAGTATGATTAGTTTAATAGAAATGACTTAAGACGATATTTAGCGGATTCATCACCTGTATTTCAAAATTTTCTTACGACCTTTTATATTCACCCAAATGTATTGTAAAGACGTGTTTTAGATGTAAAATTATGTGAACTTAACGATAAAAATATAAAAAGTATGATTAGTTCAATACAAATGACTTTAAACGATATTTAGCGGAATTATTACCATTTTTTACCAAATTTTTTTTCTATTTTTTGTATTCACCCAAATGTATTGTAAACACGTATATTAGATGTAAAATAATGTGAACTTAACGTTAAAAATATAAAAAGTATGATTAGTTTAATAGAAATGACTTAAGACGATATTTAGCGGATTCATCACCTGTATTTCAAAATTTTCTTAAGACCTTTTATATTCACCCAAATGTATTGTAAATACGTGTTTTAGATGTAAAATTATGTGAACTTAACGATAAAAATATAAAAAGTATGATTAGTTCAATACAAATGACTTTAAACGATATTTAGCGGAATTATCACCATTTTTTACCCAATTTTTTCCCAAATGTTTTTTCTATTTTTTGTATTCACCCAAATGTATTGTAAATACGTGTTTTAGATGTAAAATAATGTGAACTTAACGATAAAAATATAAAAAGTATGATTAGTTCAATACAAATGACTTTAAACGATATTTAGCGGAATTATCACCATTTTTTACCAAATTTTTTTTCTATTTTTTGTATTCACCCAAATGTATTGTAAACACGTGTTTTAGATGTAAAATAATGTGAACTTAACGTTAAAAATATAAAAAGTATGATTAGTTTAATAGAAATGACTTAAGACGATATTTAGCGGATTCATCACCTGTATTTCAAAATTTTTTTACGACCTTTTATATTCACCCAAATGTATTGTAAAGACGTGTTTTAGATGTAAAATTATGTGAACTTAACGATAAAAATATAAAAAGTATGATTAGTTCAATACAAATGACTTTAAACGATATTTAGCGGAATTATCACCATTTTTTACCAAATTTTTTTTCTATTTTTTGTATTCACCCAAATGTATTGTAAACACGTGTTTTAGATGTAAAATAATGTGAACTTAACGTTAAAAATATAAAAAGTATGATTAGTTTAATAGAAATGACTTAAGACGATATTTAGCGGATTCATCACCTGTATTTCAAAATTTTTTTACGACTTTTTATATTCACCCAAATGTATTGTAAAGAAGTGTTTTAGATGTAAAATAATGTGAACTTAACGATAAAAATATAAAAAGTATGATTAGTTCAATACAAATGACTTTAAACGATATTTAGCGGAATTATCACCATTTTTTACCGAATTTTTTCCCAAATTTTTTTTCTATTTTTTGTATTCACCCAAATGTATTGTAAATACGTGTTTTAGATGTAAAATAATGTGAACTTAACGATAAAAATATAAAAAGTATGATTAGTTTAATAGAAATGACTTTAAACGATATTTAGCGGAATTATTACCATTTTTTACCAAATTTTTTTTCTATTTTTTGTATTCACCCAAATGTATTGTAAACACGTATATTAGATGTAAAATAATGTGAACTTAACGTTAAAAATATAAAAAGTATGATTAGTTTAATAGAAATGACTTAAGACGATATTTAGCGGATTCATCACCTGTATTTCAAAATTTTCTTACGACCTTTTATATTCACCCAAATGTATTGTAAAGACGTGTTTTAGATGTAAAATTATGTGAACTTAACGATAAAAATATAAAAAGTATGATTAGTTCAATACAAATAACTTTAAACGATATTTAGCGGAATTATTACCATTTTTTACCAAATTTTTTTTCTATTTTTTGTATTCACCCAAATGTATTGTAAACACGTATATTAGATGTAAAATAATGTGAACTTAACGTTAAAAATATAAAAAGTATGATTAGTTTAATAGAAATGACTTAAGACGATATTTAGCGGATTCATCACCTGTATTTCAAAATTTTCTTACGACCTTTTATATTCACCCAAATGTATTGTAAAGACGTGTTTTAGATGTAAAATTATGTGAACTTAACGATAAAAATATAAAAAGTATGATTAGTTCAATACAAATGACTTTAAACGATATTTAGCGGAATTATCACCATTTTTTACCAAATTTTTTTTCTATTTTTTGTATTCACCCAAATGTATTGTAAACACGTGTTTTAGATGTAAAATAATGTGAACTTAACGTTAAAAATATAAAAAGTATGATTAGTTTAATAGAAATGACTTAAGACGATATTTAGCGGATTCATCACCTGTATTTCAAAATTTTTTTACGACTTTTTATATTCACCCAAATGTATTGTAAAGACGTGTTTTAGATGTAAAATAATGTGAACTTAACGATAAAAATATAAAAAGTATGATTAGTTCAATACAAATGACTTTAAACGATATTTAGCGGAATTATCACCATTTTTTACCAAATTTATTCCCAAATTTTTTTTCTATTTTTTGTATTCACCCAAATGTATTGTAAATACGTGTTTTAGATGTAAAATAATGTGAACTTAACGATAAAAATATATAAAGTATGATTAGTTCAATACAAATGAGTTTAAACGATATTTAGCGGAATTATCACCATTTTTTACCAAATTTTTTCCCAAATTTTTTTTCTATTTTTTGTATTCACCTAAATGTATTGTAAATATGTGTTTTAGATGTAAAATAATGTGAACTTAACGATAAAAATATAAAAAGTATGATTAGTTCAATACAAATGACTTTAAACGATATTTAGCGGAATTATCACCATTTTTTACCAAATTTTTTCCCAAATTTTTTTTCTATTTTTTGTATTCACCCAAATGTATTGTATATACGTGTTTTAGATGTAAAATAATGTGAACTTAACGATAAAAATATAAAAAGTATGATTATTTCAATACAAATGACTTTAAACGATATTTAGCGGAATTATCGACATTTTTTACCAAATTTTTTTTCTATTTTTTGTATTCACCCAAATGTATTGTAAACACGTGTTTTAGATGTAAAATAATGTGAACTTAACGTTAAAAATATAAAAAGTATGATTAGTTTAATAGAAATGACTTAAGACGATATTTAGCGGATTCATCACCTGTATTTCAAAATTTTTTTACGACTTTTTATATTCACCCAAATGTATTGTAAAGACGTGTTTTAGATGTAAAATAATGTGAACTTAACGATAAAAATATAAAAAGTATGATTAGTTCAATACAAATGACTTTAAACGATATTTAGCGGAATTATCACCATTTTTTACCGAATTTTTTCCCAAATTTTTTTTCTATTTTTTGTATTCACCCAAATGTATTGTAAATACGTGTTTTAGATGTAAAATAATGTGAACTTAACGATAAAAATATAAAAAGTATGATTAGTTTAATAGAAATGACTTTAAACGATATTTAGCGGAATTATCACCATTTTTTACCAAATTTTTTTTCTATTTTTTGTATTCACCCAAATGTATTGTAAACACGTGTTTTAGATGTAAAATAATGTGAACTTAACGTTAAAAATATAAAAAGTATGATTAGTTTAATAGAAATGACTTAAGACGATATTTAGCGGATTCATCACCTGTATTTCAAAATTTTTTTACGACCTTTTATATTCACCCAAATGTATTGTAAAGACGTGTTTTAGATGTAAAATTATGTGAACTTAACGATAAAAATATAAAACGTATGATTAGTTCAATACAAATGACTTTAAACGATATTTAGCGGAATTATCACCATTTTTTACCAAATTTTTTTTCTATTTTTTGTATTCACCCAAATGTATTGTAAACACGTGTTTTAGATGTAAAATAATGTGAACTTAACGTTAAAAATATAAAAAGTATGATTAGTTTAATAGAAATGACTTAAGACGATATTTAGCGGAATTATCACCATTTTTTACCGAATTTTTTCCCAAATTTTTTTTCTATTTTTTGTATTCACCCAAATGTATTGTAAATACGTGTTTTAGATGTAAAATAATGTGAACTTAACGATAAAAATATAAAAAGTATGATTAGTTCAATACAAATGACTTTAAACGATATTTAGCGGAATTATCACCATTTTTTACCAAATTTTTTTTCTATTTTTTGTATTCACCCAAATGTATTGTAAACACGTGTTTTAGATGTAAAATAATGTGAACTTAACGTTAAAAATATAAAAAGTATGATTAGTTTAATAGAAATGACTTAAGACGATATTTAGCGGATTCATCACCTGTATTTCAAAATTTTTTTACGACTTTTTATATTCACCCAAATGTATTGTAAAGACGTGTTTTAGATGTAAAATAATGTGAACTTAACGATAAAAATATAAAAAGTATGATTAGTTCAATACAAATGACTTTAAACGATATTTAGCGGAATTATCACCATTTTTTACCAAATTTATTCCCAAATTTTTTTTCTATTTTTTGTATTCACCCAAATGTATTGTAAATACGTGTTTTAGATGTAAAATAATGTGAACTTAACGATAAAAATATATAAAGTATGATTAGTTCAATACAAATGAGTTTAAACGATATTTAGCGGAATTATCACCATTTTTTACCAAATTTTTTCCCAAATTTTTTTTCTATTTTTTGTATTCACCTAAATGTATTGTAAATACGTGTTTTAGATGTAAAATAATGTGAACTTAACGATAAAAATATAAAAAGTATGATTAGTTCAATACAAATGACTTTAAACGATATTTAGCGGAATTATCACCATTTTTTACCAAATTTTTTCCCAAATTTTTTTTCTATTTTTTGTATTCACCCAAATGTATTGTATATACGTGTTTTAGATGTAAAATAATGTGAACTTAACGATAAAAATATAAAAAGTATGATTAGTTCAATACAAATGACTTTAAACGATATTTAGCGGAATTATCGACATTTTTTACCGAATTTTTTCCCAAATTTTTTTTCTATTTTTTGTATTCACCCAAATGTATTGTAAACACGTGTTTTAGATGTAAAATAATGTGAACTTAACGTTAAAAATATAAAAAGTATGATTAGTTTAATAGAAATGACTTAAGACGATATTTAGCGGATTCATCACCTGTATTTCAAAATTTTTTTACGACCTTTTATATTCACCCAAATGTATTGTAAAGACGTGTTTTAGATGTAAAATTATGTGAACTTAACGATAAAAATATAAAACGTATGATTAGTTCAATACAAATGACTTTAAACGATATTTAGCGGAATTATCACCATTTTTTACCAAATTTTTTTTCTATTTTTTGTATTCACCCAAATGTATTGTAAACACGTGTTTTAGATGTAAAATAATGTGAACTTAACGTTAAAAATATAAAAAGTATGATTAGTTTAATAGAAATGACTTAAGACGATATTCAGCGGAATTATCACCATTTTTTACCGAATTTTTTCCCAAATTTTTTTTCTATTTTTTGTATTCACCCAAATGTATTGTAAATACGTGTTTTAGATGTAAAATAATGTGAACTTAACGATAAAAATATAAAAAGTATGATTAGTTTAATAGAAATGACTTTAAACGATATTTAGCGGAATTATTACCATTTTTTACCAAATTTTTTTTCTATTTTTTGTATTCACCCAAATGTATTGTAAACACGTATATTAGATGTAAAATAATGTGAACTTAACGTTAAAAATATAAAAAGTATGATTAGTTTAATAGAAATGACTTAAGACGATATTTAGCGGATTCATCACCTGTATTTCAAAATTTTTTTACGACCTTTTATATTCACCCAAATGTATTGTAAATACGTGTTTTAGATGTAAAATAATGTGAACTTAACGATAAAAATATAAAAAGTATGATTAGTTCAATACAAATGACTTTAAACGATATTTAGCGGAATTATCACCATTTTTTACCGAATTTTTTCCCAAATTTTTTTTCTATTTTTTGTATTCACCCAAATGTATTGTAAATACGTGTTTTAGATGTAAAATAATGTGAACTTAACGATAAAAATATAAAAAGTATGATTAGTTCAATACAAATGACTTTAAACGATATTTAGCGGATTCATCACCTGTATTTCAAAATTTTCTTACGACCTTTTATATTCACCCAAATGTATTGTAAAGACGTGTTTTAGATGTAAAATTATGTGAACTTAACGATAAAAATATAAAAATTATGATTAGTTCAATACAAATGACTTTAAACGATATTTAGCGGAATTATCACCATTTTTTACCAAATTTTTTTTCTATTTTTTGTATTCACCCAAATGTATTGTAAACACGTGTTTTAGATGTAAAATAATGTGAACTTAACGTTAAAAATATAAAAAGTATGATTAGTTTAATAGAAATGACTTAAGACGATATTTAGCGGATTCATCACCTGTATTTCAAAATTTTTTTACGACTTTTTATATTCACCCAAATGTATTGTAAAGACGTGTTTTAGATGTAAAATAATGTGAACTTAACGATAAAAATATAAAAAGTATGATTAGTTCAATACAAATGACTTTAAACGATATTTAGCGGAATTATCACCATTTTTTACCAAATTTATTCCCAAATTTTTTTTCTATTTTTTGTATTCACCCAAATGTATTGTAAATACGTGTTTTAGATGTAAAATAATGTGAACTTAACGATAAAAATATATAAAGTATGATTAGTTCAATACAAATGAGTTTAAACGATATTTAGCGGAATTATCACCATTTTTTACCAAATTTTTTCCCAAATTTTTTTTCTATTTTTTGTATTCACCTAAATGTATTGTAAATACGTGTTTTAGATGTAAAATAATGTGAACTTAACGATAAAAATATAAAAAGTATGATTAGTTCAATACAAATGACTTTAAACGATATTTAGCGGAATTATCACCATTTTTTACCAAATTTTTTCCCAAATTTTTTTTCTATTTTTTGTATTCACCCAAATGTATTGTATATACGTGTTTTAGATGTAAAATAATGTGAACTTAACGATAAAAATATAAAAAGTATGATTAGTTCAATACAAATGACTTTAAACGATATTTAGCGGAATTATCGACATTTTTTACCAAATTTTTTTTCTATTTTTTGTATTCACCCAAATGTATTGTAAACACGTGTTTTAGATGTAAAATAATGTGAACTTAACGTTAAAAATATAAAAAGTATGATTAGTTTAATAGAAATGACTTAAGACGATATTTAGCGGATTCATCACCTGTATTTCAAAATTTTTTTACGACTTTTTATATTCACCCAAATGTATTGTAAAGACGTGTTTTAGATGTAAAATAATGTGAACTTAACGATAAAAATATAAAAAGTATGATTAGTTCAATACAAATGACTTTAAACGATATTTAGCGGAATTATCACCATTTTTTACCGAATTTTTTCCCAAATTTTTTTTCTATTTTTTGTATTCACCCAAATGTATTGTAAATACGTGTTTTAGATGTAAAATAATGTGAACTTAACGATAAAAATATAAAAAGTATGATTAGTTTAATAGAAATGACTTTAAACGATATTTAGCGGAATTATCACCATTTTTTACCAAATTTTTTTTCTATTTTTTGTATTCACCCAAATGTATTGTAAACACGTGTTTTAGATGTAAAATAATGTGAACTTAACGTTAAAAATATAAAAAGTATGATTAGTTTAATAGAAATGACTTAAGACGATATTTAGCGGATTCATCACCTGTATTTCAAAATTTTTTTACGACCTTTTATATTCACCCAAATGTATTGTAAAGACGTGTTTTAGATGTAAAATTATGTGAACTTAACGATAAAAATATAAAACGTATGATTAGTTCAATACAAATGACTTTAAACGATATTTAGCGGAATTATCACCATTTTTTACCAAATTTTTTTTCTATTTTTTGTATTCACCCAAATGTATTGTAAACACGTGTTTTAGATGTAAAATAATGTGAACTTAACGTTAAAAATATAAAAAGTATGATTAGTTTAATAGAAATGACTTAAGACGATATTTAGCGGAATTATCACCATTTTTTACCGAATTTTTTCCCAAATTTTTTTTCTATTTTTTGTATTCACCCAAATGTATTGTAAATACGTGTTTTAGATGTAAAATAATGTGAACTTAACGATAAAAATATAAAAAGTATGATTAGTTTAATAGAAATGACTTTAAACGATATTTAGCGGAATTATTACCATTTTTTACCAAATTTTTTTTCTATTTTTTGTATTCACCCAAATGTATTGTAAACACGTATATTAGATGTAAAATAATGTGAACTTAACGTTAAAAATATAAAAAGTATGATTAGTTTAATAGAAATGACTTAAGACGATATTTAGCGGATTCATCACCTGTATTTCAAAATTTTCTTAAGACCTTTTATATTCACCCAAATGTATTGTAATGACGTGTTTTAGATGTAAAATTATGTGAACTTAACGATAAAAATATAAAAAGTATGATTAGTTCAATACAAATGACTTTAAACGATATTTAGCGGAATTATCACCATTTTTTACCCAATTTTTTCCCAAATGTTTTTTCTATTTTTTGTATTCACCCAAATGTATTGTAAATACGTGTTTTAGATGTAAAATAATGTGAACTTAACGTTAAAAATATAAAAAGTATGATTAGTTTAATAGAAATGACTTAAGACGATATTTAGCGGATTCATCACCTGTATTTCAAAATTTTTTTACGACCTTTTATATTCACCCAAATGTATTGTAAATACGTGTTTTAGATGTAAAATAATGTGAACTTAACGATAAAAATATAAAAAGTATGATTAGTTCAATACAAATGACTTTAAACGATATTTAGCGGAATTATCACCATTTTTTACCAAATTTTTTTTCTATTTTTTGTATTCACCCAAATGTATTGTAAACACGTGTTTTAGATGTAAAATAATGTGAACTTAACGTTAAAAATATAAAAAGTATGATTAGTTTAATAGAAATGACTTAAGACGATATTTAGCGGATTCATCACCTGTATTTCAAAATTTTTTTACGACTTTTTATATTCACCCAAATGTATTGTAAAGACGTGTTTTAGATGTAAAATAATGTGAACTTAACGATAAAAATATAAAAAGTATGATTAGTTCAATACAAATGACTTTAAACGATATTTAGCGGAATTATCACCATTTTTTACCAAATTTATTCCCAAATTTTTTTTCTATTTTTTGTATTCACCCAAATGTATTGTAAAGACGTGTTTTAGATGTAAAATAATGTGAACTTAACGATAAAAATATAAAAAGTATGATTAGTTCAATACAAATGACTTTAAACGATATTTAGCGGAATTATCACCATTTTTTACCAAATTTATTCCCAAATTTTTTTTCTATTTTTTGTATTCACCCAAATGTATTGTAAATACGTGTTTTAGGTGTAAAATAATGTGAACTTAACGATAAAAATATAAAAAGTATGATTAGTTCAATACAAATGACTTTAAACGATATTTAGCGGAATTATCACCATTTTTTACCAAATTTTTTTTCTATTTTTTGTATTCACCCAAATGTATTGTAAACACGTGTTTTAGATGTAAAATAATGTGAACTTAACGTTAAAAATATAAAAAGTATGATTAGTTTAATAGAAATGACATAAGACGATATTTAGCGGATTCATCACCTGTATTTCAAAATTTTTTTACGACCTTTTATATTCACCCAAATGTATTGTAAAGACGTGTTTTAGATGTAAAATTATGTGAACTTAACGATAAAAATATAAAAAGTATGATTAGTTCAATACAAATGACTTTAAACGATATTTAGCGGAATTATCACCATTTTTTACCAAATTTTTTTTCTATTTTTTGTATTCACCCAAATGTATTGTAAACACGTGTTTTAGATGTAAAATAATGTGAACTTAACGTTAAAAATATAAAAAGTATGATTAGTTTAATAGAAATGACTTAAGACGATATTTAGCGGAATTATCACCATTTTTTACCGAATTTTTTCCCAAATTTTTTTTCTATTTTTTGTATTCACCCAAATGTATTGTAAATACGTGTTTTAGATGTAAAATAATGTGAACTTAACGATAAAAATATAAAAAGTATGATTAGTTTAATAGAAATGACTTTAAACGATATTTAGCGGAATTATTACCATTTTTTACCAAATTTTTTTTCTATTTTTTGTATTCACCCAAATGTATTGTAAACACGTATATTAGATGTAAAATAATGTGAACTTAACGTTAAAAATATAAAAAGTATGATTAGTTTAATAGAAATGACTTAAGACGATATTTAGCGGATTCATCACCTGTATTTCAAAATTTTCTTACGACCTTTTATATTCACCCAAATGTATTGTAAAGACGTGTTTTAGATGTAAAATTATGTGAACTTAACGATAAAAATATAAAAAGTATGATTAGTTCAATACAAATAACTTTAAACGATATTTAGCGGAATTATCACCATTTTTTACCCAATTTTTTCCCAAATGTTTTTTCTATTTTTTGTATTCACCCAAATGTATTGTAAATACGTGTTTTAGATGTAAAATAATGTGAACTTAACGTTAAAAATATAAAAAGTATGATTAGTTTAATAGAAATGACTTAAGACGATATTTAGCGGATTCATCACCTGTATTTCAAAATTTTTTTACGACCTTTTATATTCACCCAAATGTATTGTAAATACGTGTTTTAGATGTAAAATAATGTGAACTTAACGATAAAAATATAAAAAGTATGATTAGTTCAATACAAATGACTTTAAACGATATTAAGCGGAATTATCACCATTTTTTACCAAATTTTTTTTCTATTTTTTGTATTCACCCAAATGTATTGTAAACACGTGTTTTAGATGTAAAATAATGTGAACTTAACGTTAAAAATATAAAAAGTATGATTAGTTTAATAGAAATGACTTAAGACGATATTTAGCGGATTCATCACCTGTATTTCAAAATTTTTTTACGACTTTTTATATTCACCCAAATGTATTGTAAAGACGTGTTTTAGATGTAAAATAATGTGAACTTAACGATAAAAATATAAAAAGTATGATTAGTTCAATACAAATGACTTTAAACGATATTTAGCGGAATTATCACCATTTTTTACCAAATTTATTCCCAAATTTTTTTTCTATTTTTTGTATTCACCCAAATGTATTGTAAATACGTGTTTTAGATGTAAAATAATGTGAACTTAACGATAAAAATATAAAAAGTATGATTAGTTCAATACAAATGACTTTAAACGATATTTAGCGGAATTATCACCATTTTTTACCAAATTTTTTCCCAAATTTTTTTTCTATTTTTTGTATTCACCTAAATGTATTGTAAATACGTGTTTTAGATGTAAAATAATGTGAACTTAACGATAAAAATATAAAAAGTATGATTAGTTCAATACAAATGACTTTAAACGATATTTAGCGGAATTATCACCATTTTTTACCAAATTTTTTCCCAAATTTTTTTTCTATTTTTTGTATTCACCCAAATGTATTGTAAATACGTGTTTTAGATGTAAAATAATGTGAACTTAACGATAAAAATATAAAAAGTATGATTAGTTCAATACAAATGACTTTAAACGATATTTAGCGGAATTATCGACATTTTTTACCAAATTTTTTCCCAAATTTTTTTTCTATTTTTTGTATTCACCCAAATGTATTGTAAACACGTGTTTTAGATGTAAAATAATGTGAACTTAACGTTAAAAATATAAAAAGTATGATTAGTTTAATAGAAATGACTTAAGACGATATTTAGCGGATTCATCACCTGTATTTCAAAATTTTTTTACGACCTTTTATATTCACCCAAATGTATTGTAAAGACGTGTTTTAGATGTAAAATAATGTGAACTTAACGATAAAAATATAAAAAGTATGATTAGTTCAATACAAATGACTTTAAACGATATTTAGCGGAATTATCACCATTTTTTACCAAATTTTTTTTCTATTTTTTGTATTCACCCAAATGTATTGTAAACACGTGTTTTAGATGTAAAATAATGTGAACTTAACGTTAAAAATATAAAAAGTATGATTAGTTTAATAGAAATGACTTAAGACGATATTTAGCGGATTCATCACCTGTATTTCAAAATTTTTTTACGACCTTTTATATTCACCCAAATGTATTGTAAATACGTGTTTTAGATGTAAAATAATGTGAACTTAACGATAAAAATATAAAAAGTATGATTAGTTCAATACAAATGACTTTAAACGATATTAAGCGGAATTATCACCATTTTTTACCAAATTTTTTTTCTATTTTTTGTATTCACCCAAATGTATTGTAAAGACGTGTTTTAGATGTAAAATAATGTGAACTTAACGATAAAAATATAAAAAGTATGATTAGTTCAATACAAATGACTTTAAACGATATTTAGCGGAATTATCACCATTTTTTACCAAATTTATTCCCAAATTTTTTTTCTATTTTTTGGATTCACCCAAATGTATTGTAAATACGTGTTTTAGATGTAAAATAATGTGAACTTAACGATAAAAATATAAAAAGTATGATTAGTTCAATACAAATGACTTTAAACGATATTTAGCGGAATTATCACCATTTTTTACCAAATTTTTTCCCAAATTTTTTTTCTATTTTTTGTATTCACCTAAATGTATTGTAAATACGTGTTTTAGATGTAAAATAATGTGAACTTAACGATAAAAATATAAAAAGTATGATTAGTTCAATACAAATGACTTTAAACGATATTTAGCGGAATTATCACCATTTTTTACCAAATTTTTTCCCAAATTTTTTTTCTATTTTTTGTATTCACCCAAATGTATTGTAAATACGTGTTTTAGATGTAAAATAATGTGAACTTAACGATAAAAATATAAAAAGTATGATTAGTTCAATACAAATGACTTTAAACGATATTTAGCGGAATTATCGACATTTTTTACCAAATTTTTTTTCTATTTTTTGTATTCACCCAAATGTATTGTAAACACGTGTTTTAGATGTAAAATAATGTGAACTTAACGTTAAAAATATAAAAAGTATGATTAGTTTAATAGAAATGACTTAAGACGATATTTAGCGGATTCATCACCTGTATTTCAAAATTTTTTTACGACCTTTTATATTCACCCAAATGTATTGTAAAGACGTGTTTTAGATGTAAAATAATGTGAACTTAACGATAAAAATATAAAAAGTATGATTAGTTCAATACAAATGACTTTAAACGATATTTAGCGGAATTATCACCATTTTTTACCAAATTTTTTTTCTATTTTTTGTATTCACCCAAATGTATTGTAAACACGTGTTTTAGATGTAAAATAATGTGAACTTAACGTTAAAAATATAAAAAGTATGATTAGTTTAATAGAAATGACTTAAGACGATATTTAGCGGATTCATCACCTGTATTTCAAAATTTTTTTACGACCTTTTATATTCACCCAAATGTATTGTAAATACGTGTTTTAGATGTAAAATAATGTGAACTTAACGATAAAAATATAAAAAGTATGATTAGTTCAATACAAATGACTTTAAACGATATTAAGCGGAATTATCACCATTTTTTACCAAATTTTTTTTCTATTTTTTGTATTCACCCAAATGTATTGTAAAGACGTGTTTTAGATGTAAAATAATGTGAACTTAACGTTAAAAATATAAAAAGTATGATTAGTTCAATACAAATGACTTAAGACGATATTTAGCGGATTCATCACCTGTATTTCAAAATTTTTTTACGACTTTTTATATTCACCCAAATGTATTGTAAAGACGTGTTTTAGATGTAAAATAATGTGAACTTAACGATAAAAATATAAAAAGTATGATTAGTTCAATACAAATGACTTTAAACGATATTTAGCGGAATTATCACCATTTTTTACCAAATTTATTCCCAAATTTTTTTTCTATTTTTTGTATTCACCCAAATGTATTGTAAATACGTGTTTTAGATGTAAAATAATGTGAACTTAACGATAAAAATATAAAAAGTATGATTAGTTCAATACAAATGACTTTAAACGATATTTAGCGGAATTATCACCATTTTTTACCAAATTTTTTCCCAAATTTTTTTTCTATTTTTTGTATTCACCTAAATGTATTGTAAATACGTGTTTTAGATGTAAAATAATGTGAACTTAACGATAAAAATATAAAAAGTATGATTAGTTCAATACAAATGACTTTAAACGATATTTAGCGGAATTATCACCATTTTTTACCAAATTTTTTCCCAAATT
Source organism: Diuraphis noxia (assembly GCF_037042655.1). NCBI lineage: Eukaryota > Metazoa > Arthropoda > Insecta > Hemiptera > Aphididae > Diuraphis > Diuraphis noxia. The sequence goes on from NW_028301718.1 coordinate 4,143,254, forward strand.
TTTTTTCTATTTTTTGTATTCACCCAAATGTATTGTAAATACGTGTTTTAGATGTAAAATAATGTGAACTTAACGATAAAAATATAAAAAGTATGATTAGTTCAATACAAATGACTTTAAACGATATTTAGCGGAATTATCGACATTTTTTACCAAATTTTTTTTCTATTTTTTGTATTCACCCAAATGTATTGTAAACACGTGTTTTAGATGTAAAATAATGTGAACTTAACGTTAAAAATATAAAAAGTATGATTAGTTTAATAGAAATGACTTAAGACGATATTTAGCGGATTCATCACCTGTATTTCAAAATTTTTTTACGACCTTTTATATTCACCCAAATGTATTGTAAAGACGTGTTTTAGATGTAAAATAATGTGAACTTAACGATAAAAATATAAAAAGTATGATTAGTTCAATACAAATGACTTTAAACGATATTTAGCGGAATTATCACCATTTTTTACCAAATTTTTTTTCTATTTTTTGTATTCACCCAAATGTATTGTAAACACGTGTTTTAGATGTAAAATAATGTGAACTTAACGTTAAAAATATAAAAAGTATGATTAGTTTAATAGAAATGACTTAAGACGATATTTAGCGGATTCATCACCTGTATTTCAAAATTTTTTTACGACCTTTTATATTCACCCAAATGTATTGTAAATACGTGTTTTAGATGTAAAATAATGTGAACTTAACGATAAAAATATAAAAAGTATGATTAGTTCAATACAAATGACTTTAAACGATATTAAGCGGAATTATCACCATTTTTTACCAAATTTTTTTTCTATTTTTTGTATTCACCCAAATGTATTGTAAAGACGTGTTTTAGATGTAAAATAATGTGAACTTAACGTTAAAAATATAAAAAGTATGATTAGTTCAATACAAATGACTTAAGACGATATTTAGCGGATTCATCACCTGTATTTCAAAATTTTTTTACGACTTTTTATATTCACCCAAATGTATTGTAAAGACGTGTTTTAGATGTAAAATAATGTGAACTTAACGATAAAAATATAAAAAGTATGATTAGTTCAATACAAATGACTTTAAACGATATTTAGCGGAATTATCACCATTTTTTACCAAATTTATTCCCAAATTTTTTTTCTATTTTTTGTATTCACCCAAATGTATTGTAAATACGTGTTTTAGATGTAAAATAATGTGAACTTAACGATAAAAATATAAAAAGTATGATTAGTTCAATACAAATGACTTTAAACGATATTTAGCGGAATTATCACCATTTTTTACCAAATTTTTTCCCAAATTTTTTTTCTATTTTTTGTATTCACCTAAATGTATTGTAAATACGTGTTTTAGATGTAAAATAATGTGAACTTAACGATAAAAATATAAAAAGTATGATTAGTTCAATACAAATGACTTTAAACGATATTTAGCGGAATTATCACCATTTTTTACCAAATTTTTTCCCAAATTTTTTTTCTATTTTTTGTATTCACCCAAATGTATTGTAAATACGTGTTTTAGATGTAAAATAATGTGAACTTAACGATAAAAATATAAAAAGTATGATTAGTTCAATACAAATGACTTTAAACGATATTTAGCGGAATTATCGACATTTTTTACCAAATTTTTTTTCTATTTTTTGTATTCACCCAAATGTATTGTAAACACGTGTTTTAGATGTAAAATAATGTGAACTTAACGTTAAAAATATAAAAAGTATGATTAGTTTAATAGAAATGACTTAAGACGATATTTAGCGGATTCATCACCTGTATTTCAAAATTTTTTTACGACCTTTTATATTCACCCAAATGTATTGTAAAGACGTGTTTTAGATGTAAAATAATGTGAACTTAACGATAAAAATATAAAAAGTATGATTAGTTCAATACAAATGACTTTAAACGATATTTAGCGGAATTATCACCATTTTTTACCAAATTTTTTTTCTATTTTTTGTATTCACCCAAATGTATTGTAAACACGTGTTTTAGATGTAAAATAATGTGAACTTAACGTTAAAAATATAAAAAGTATGATTAGTTCAATACAAATGACTTTAAACGATATTTAGCGGAATTATCACCATTTTTTACCCAATTTTTTCCCAAATGTTTTTTCTATTTTTTGTATTCACCCAAATGTATTGTAAATACGTGTTTTAGATGTAAAATAATGTGAACTTAACGTTAAAAATATAAAAAGTATGATTAGTTTAATAGAAATGACTTAAGACGATATTTAGCGGATTCATCACCTGTATTTCAAAATTTTTTTACGACCTTTTATATTCACCCAAATGTATTGTAAATACGTGTTTTAGATGTAAAATAATGTGAACTTAACGATAAAAATATAAAAAGTATGATTAGTTCAATACAAATGACTTTAAACGATATTTAGCGGAATTATCACCATTTTTTACCAAATTTTTTTTCTATTTTTTGTATTCACCCAAATGTATTGTAAACACGTGTTTTAGATGTAAAATAATGTGAACTTAACGTTAAAAATATAAAAAGTATGATTAGTTTAATAGAAATGACTTAAGACGATATTTAGCGGATTCATCACCTGTATTTCAAAATTTTTTTACGACTTTTTATATTCACCCAAATGTATTGTAAAGACGTGTTTTAGATGTAAAATAATGTGAACTTAACGATAAAAATATAAAAAGTATGATTAGTTCAATACAAATGACTTTAAACGATATTTAGCGGAATTATCACCATTTTTTACCAAATTTATTCCCAAATTTTTTTTCTATTTTTTGTATTCACCCAAATGTATTGTAAAGACGTGTTTTAGATGTAAAATAATGTGAACTTAACGATAAAAATATAAAAAGTATGATTAGTTCAATACAAATGACTTTAAACGATATTTAGCGGAATTATCACCATTTTTTACCAAATTTATTCCCAAATTTTTTTTCTATTTTTTGTATTCACCCAAATGTATTGTAAATACGTGTTTTAGGTGTAAAATAATGTGAACTTAACGATAAAAATATAAAAAGTATGATTAGTTCAATACAAATGACTTTAAACGATATTTAGCGGAATTATCACCATTTTTTACCAAATTTTTTTTCTATTTTTTGTATTCACCCAAATGTATTGTAAACACGTGTTTTAGATGTAAAATAATGTGAACTTAACGTTAAAAATATAAAAAGTATGATTAGTTTAATAGAAATGACTTAAGACGATATTTAGCGGATTCATCACCTGTATTTCAAATTTTTTTTACGACCTTTTATATTCACCCAAATGTATTGTAAAGACGTGTTTTAGATGTAAAATTATGTGAACTTAACGATAAAAATATAAAAAGTATGATTAGTTCAATACAAATGACTTTAAACGATATTTAGCGGAATTATCACCATTTTTTACCAAATTTTTTTTCTATTTTTTGTATTCACCCAAATGTATTGTAAACACGTGTTTTAGATGTAAAATAATGTGAACTTAACGTTAAAAATATAAAAAGTATGATTAGTTTAATAGAAATGACTTAAGACGATATTTAGCGGAATTATCACCATTTTTTACCGAATTTTTTCCCAAATTTTTTTTCTATTTTTTGTCTTCACCCAAATGTATTGTAAATACGTGTTTTAGATGTAAAATAATGTGAACTTAACGATAAAAATATAAAAAGTATGATTAGTTTAATAGAAATGACTTTAAACGATATTTAGCGGAATTATTACCATTTTTTACCAAATTTTTTTTCTATTTTTTGTATTCACCCAAATGTATTGTAAACACGTATATTAGATGTAAAATAATGTGAACTTAACGTTAAAAATATAAAAAGTATGATTAGTTTAATAGAAATGACTTAAGACGATATTTAGCGGATTCATCACCTGTATTTCAAAATTTTCTTACGACCTTTTATATTCACCCAAATGTATTGTAAAGACGTGTTTTAGATGTAAAATTATGTGAACTTAACGATAAAAATATAAAAAGTATGATTAGTTCAATACAAATAACTTTAAACGATATTTAGCGGAATTATCACCATTTTTTACCCAATTTTTTCCCAAATGTTTTTTCTATTTTTTGTATTCACCCAAATGTATTGTAAATACGTGTTTTAGATGTAAAATAATGTGAACTTAACGTTAAAAATATAAAAAGTATGATTAGTTTAATAGAAATGACTTAAGACGATATTTAGCGGATTCATCACCTGTATTTCAAAATTTTTTTACGACCTTTTATATTCACCCAAATGTATTGTAAATACGTGTTTTAGATGTAAAATAATGTGAACTTAACGATAAAAATATAAAAAGTATGATTAGTTCAATACAAATGACTTTAAACGATATTTAGCGGAATTATCACCATTTTTTACCAAATTTTTTTTCTATTTTTTGTATTCACCCAAATGTATTGTAAACACGTGTTTTAGATGTAAAATAATGTGAACTTAACGTTAAAAATATAAAAAGTATGATTAGTTTAATAGAAATGACTTAAGACGATATTTAGCGGATTCATCACCTGTATTTCAAAATTTTTTTACGACTTTTTATATTCACCCAAATGTATTGTAAAGACGTGTTTTAGATGTAAAATAATGTGAACTTAACGATAAAAATATAAAAAGTATGATTAGTTCAATACAAATGACTTTAAACGATATTTAGCGGAATTATCACCATTTTTTACCAAATTTATTCCCAAATTTTTTTTCTATTTTTTGTATTCACCCAAATGTATTGTAAATACGTGTTTTAGATGTAAAATAATGTGAACTTAACGATAAAAATATAAAAAGTATGATTAGTTCAATACAAATGACTTTAAACGATATTTAGCGGAATTATCACCATTTTTTACCAAATTTTTTCCCAAATTTTTTTTCTATTTTTTGTATTCACCTAAATGTATTGTAAATACGTGTTTTAGATGTAAAATAATGTGAACTTAACGATAAAAATATAAAAAGTATGATTAGTTCAATACAAATGACTTTAAACGATATTTAGCGGAATTATCACCATTTTTTACCAAATTTTTTCCCAAATTTTTTTTCTATTTTTTGTATTCACCCAAATGTATTGTAAATACGTGTTTTAGATGTAAAATAATGTGAACTTAACGATAAAAATATAAAAAGTATGATTAGTTCAATACAAATGACTTTAAACGATATTTAGCGGAATTATCGACATTTTTTACCAAATTTTTTTTCTATTTTTTGTATTCACCCAAATGTATTGTAAACACGTGTTTTAGATGTAAAATAATGTGAACTTAACGTTAAAAATATAAAAAGTATGATTAGTTTAATAGAAATGACTTAAGACGATATTTAGCGGATTCATCACCTGTATTTCAAAATTTTTTTACGACCTTTTATATTCACCCAAATGTATTGTAAAGACGTGTTTTAGATGTAAAATTATGTGAACTTAACGATAAAAATATAAAAAGTATGATTAGTTCAATACAAATGACTTTAAACGATATTTAGCGGAATTATCACCATTTTTTACCAAATTTTTTTTCTATTTTTTGTATTCACCCAAATGTATTGTAAACACGTGTTTTAGATGTAAAATAATGTGAACTTAACGTTAAAAATATAAAAAGTATGATTAGTTTAATAGAAATGACTTAAGACGATATTTAGCGGATTCATCACCTGTATTTCAAAATTTTTTTACGACCTTTTATATTCACCCAAATGTATTGTAAAGACGTGTTTTAGATGTAAAATAATGTGAACTTAACGATAAAAATATAAAAAGTATGATTAGTTCAATACAAATGACTTTAAACGATATTTAGCGGAATTATCACCATTTTTTACCCAATTTTTTCCCAAATGTTTTTTCTATTTTTTGTATTCACCCAAATGTATTGTAAATACGTGTTTTAGATGTAAAATAATGTGAACTTAACGTTAAAAATATAAAAAGTATGATTAGTTTAATAGAAATGACTTAAGACGATATTTAGCGGATTCATCACCTGTATTTCAAAATTTTTTTACGACCTTTTATATTCACCCAAATGTATTGTAAATACGTGTTTTAGATGTAAAATAATGTGAACTTAACGATAAAAATATAAAAAGTATGATTAGTTCAATACAAATGACTTTAAACGATATTTAGCGGAATTATGACCATTTTTTACCAAATTTTTTTTCTATTTTTTGTATTCACCCAAATGTATTGTAAACAAGTGTTTTAGATGTAAAATAATGTGAACTTAACGTTAAAAATATAAAAAGTATGATTAGTTTAATAGAAATGACTTAAGACGATATTTAGCGGATTCATCACCTGTATTTCAAAATTTTTTTACGACTTTTTATATTCACCCAAATGTATTGTAAAGACGTGTTTTAGATGTAAAATAATGTGAACTTAACGATAAAAATATAAAAAGTATGATTAGTTCAATACAAATGACTTTAAACGATATTTAGCGGAATTATCACCATTTTTTACCAAATTTATTCCCAAATTTTTTTTCTATTTTTTGTATTCACCCAAATGTATTTTAAATACGTGTTTTAGGTGTAAAATAATGTGAACTTAACGATAAAAATATAAAAAGTATGATTAGTTCAATACAAATGACTTTAAATGATATTTAGCGGAATTATCACCATTTTTTACCAAATTTTTTCCCAAATTTTTTTTCTATTTTTTGTATTCACCTAAATGTATTGTAAATACGTGTTTTAGATGTAAAATAATGTGAACTTAACGATAAATATATAAAAAGTATGATTAGTTCAATACAAATGACTTTAAACGATATTTAGCGGAATTATCACCATTTTTTACCAAATTTTTTTTCTATTTTTTGTATTCACCCAAATGTATTGTAAACACGTGTTTTAGATGTAAAATAATGTGAACTTAACGTTAAAAATATAAAAAGTATGATTAGTTTAATAGAAATGACTTAAGACGATATTTAGCGGATTCATCACCTGTTTTTCAAAATTTTTTTACAACCTTTTGTATTCACCCAAATGTATTCTAAAAACGTGTTTTAGATGTAAAATAATGTGAACTTAACGATAAAAATATAAAATGTATGATTAGTTCAATACAAATGACTTTAGACTATATTTAGCGGAATTATCACCATTTTTTACCAAATTTTTTTTCTATTTTTTGTATTCACCCAAATTTGTTGTAAAGACGTGTTTTAGATGTAATATAATGTGAACTTAACGATAAATATATAAAAAGTATGATTAGTTCAATACAAATGACTTTAGACGATATTTAGCGAAATTATCACCATTTTTTACCAAATTTTTTCCCAAATTTTTTTTCTATTTTTTGTATTCACCCAAATGTATTGTAAATACGTGTTTTAGATGTAAAATAATGTGAACTTAACGTTAAAAATATAAAAAGTATGATTAGTTTAATAGAAATGACTTAAGACGATATTTAGCGGATTCATCACCTGTATTTCAAAATTTTTTTACGACCTTTTATATTCACCCAAATGTATTGTAATGACGTGTTTTAGATGTTAAATAATGTGAACTTAACGATAAAAATATAAAAAGTATGATTAGTTCAATACAAAATGACTTTAGACGATATATAGCGGAATTTTCACCAATTTTTTACAAAATTTTATCCCAAATTTTATTTCTATTTTTTGTATTCACCCAAATATATTGTAAAGACGTGTTTTAGATGTTAAATAATGTGAACTTAACGATAAATATATAAAAAGTATGATTAGTTTAATAGAAATGACTTAAGACGATATTTAGCGGATTCATCACCTGTTTTTCAAAATTTTTTTACAACCTTTTGTATTCACCAAAATGTATTGTAAAGACGTGTTTTAGATGTAAAATAATGTGAACTTAACGATAAAAATATAAAAAGTATGATTAGTTCAATACAAATGACTTTAGACGATATATAGCGGAATTTTCACCAATTTTTTACAAAATTTTATCCCAAATTTTATTTCTATTTTTTGTATTCACCCAAATATATTGTAAAGACGTGTTTTAGATGTTAAATAATGTGAACTTAACGATAAATATATAAAAAGTATGATTAGTTTAATAGAAATGACTTAAGACGATATTAAGCGGATTCATCACCTGTTTTTCAAAATTTTTTTACAACCTTTTGTATTCACCCAAATGTATTCTAAAAACGTGTTTTTGATGTAAAATAATGTGAACTTAACGATAAAAATATAAAATGTATGATTAGTTCAATACAAATGACTTTAGACTATATTTAGCGGAATTATCACCATTTTTTACCAAATTTTTTTTCTATTTTTTGTATTCACCCAAATGTATTGTAAAGACGTGTTTTAGATGTAAAATAATGTGAACTTAACGATAAATATATAAAAAGTATGATTAGTTTAATAGAAATGACTTAAGACGATATTTAGCGGATTCATCACCTGTTTTTCAAAATTGTTTTACGACCTTATATATTCACCCAAATGTATTGTAAAGACGTGTTTTAGATGTAAAATAATGTGAACTTAACGATAAAAATATAAAAAGTATGATTAGTTCAATACAAATGACTTTAAACGATATTTAGCGGAATTATCTCTATTTTTTACCAAATTTTTTTTCTATTTTTTGTATTCACCCAAATGTATTGTAAAAACGTGTTTTAGATGTAAAATAATGTGAACTTAACGATAAAAATATAAAAAGTATGATTAGTTCAATACAAATGACTTTAGACTATATTTAGCAGATTCATCACCTGTTTTTCAAATTTTTTTTACAACCTTTTATATTCACCCAAATGGATTGTAAAGACGTGTTTTAGATGTAAAATAATGTGAACTTAACGATAAATATATAAAAATTATGATTAGTTTAATAGAAATGACTTAAGATGATATTTAACGGATTCATCACCTGCTTTTCAAAATTTCTTTACGACCTTTTATCTTTACCCAAATTTGTTGTAAAGACGTGTTTTAGATGTAAAATAATGTGAACTTAACGATAAATATATAAAAAGTATGATTAGTTCAATACAAATGACTTTAAACGATATTTAGCGGAATTATCACTATTTTTTACCAAATTTTTTCCCAAATTTTTTTTCTATTTTTTGTATTCACCCAAATGTATTCTCAAACGTGTTTTAGATGTTAAATAATGTGAACCTTACGATAAAAGTATAAAAAGTATGATTTGTTCAATACAAATGATTTTAGACGATATTTAGCGGAATTATCACCATTTTTAACCAAATTTTGTCCCAAATTTTTTTTCTATTTTTTGTATTCACCCAAATGTATTGTAAAGACGTGTTTTAGATGTAAAATAATGTGAACTTAACGATAAATATATAAAAAGTATGATTAGTTCAATACAAATGACTTTAAACGATATTTAGCGGAATTATCACTATTTTTTACCAAATTTTTTCCCAAATTTTTTTTCTATTTTTTGTATTCACCCAAATATATTGTAAAAACGTGTTTTCGATGTAAAATATTGTGAACTTAACGATAAAAATATAAAATGTATGATTAATTCAATACAAATGACTTTAGACGATATTTAGTGGAAATATTACCATTTTTTACCAAATTTTTTTCTATTTTTTTTCTATTTTTGTATTCCCCCAAATGTATTGTAAACACGTGTTTTAGATGTAAAATAATGTGAACGTAACGATAAAAATATAAAAAGTATGATTAGTTCAATACAAATGACTTAAGACGATATTTAGCGGATTCATCACCTGCTTTTCAAAATTTCTTTACGACCTTTTATATTTACCCAAATTTGTTGTAAAGACGTGTTTTAGATGTAAAATAATGTGAACTTAACGATAAATATATAAAAAGTATGATTAGTTTAATAGAAATGACTTAAGACGATATTTAGCGGATTCATCACAGTTTTTTACCAAATTTTTTTTCTATTTTTTGTATTCACCGAAATGTATTGTAAAGACGTGTTTTAGATGTAAAATATTGTGAACTTAACGTTAAAAATATAAAAAGTATGATTAGTTCAATACAAATGACTTTAGACGATATTTAGCGGAATGATCACCATTTTTTACAAAATTTTTTTTCTATTTTTTGTATTCACCCAAATGTATTGTAAACACGTGTTTTAGATGTAAAATAATGTGAACTTAACGATAAAAATATAAAAAGTATGATTAGTTCAATACAAATGACTTAAGACGATATTTAGCGGATTCATCACAATATTTTACCAAATTTTTTTTCTATTTTTTGTATTCACCGAAATGTTTTGTAAAGACGTGTTTTAGATGTAAAATATTGTGAACTTAACGTTAAAAATATAAAAAGTATGATTAGTTCAATAGAAATGACTTAAGACCAGGGGTTTTCAACCTGTGCGTCGCGGCTCCCAGGGGCGTCGCCGGTTATTATCAAGGGAGCCGCGTTCGCAATAGAAACTAAAAATAAAATTTCGGCGCACCAATACATATTACATGTTGCATGTGTGAGATAACCGTCGAAATTATTATTAATGTATTAATTTTTTAATTGTATGTAAAAAAATGTTTCCTATTATTAATACCTAATTACATGTTTATCATTAAATAAAGTTAGATTAAAATTATTATAAGTAATGTAAATTTGTTTATTTTAAATGTTCGTATGGGAGCCGTATATTTTATTTCAAAATCAAAAGGAGCCGTGGACCCAAAAAGGTTGACAACCACTGACTTAAGACGATATTTAGCGGATTCATCACCTGTTTTTCAAAATTTTTTTACGACCTTTTATATTCACCCAAATGTATTGTAAAGACGTGTTTTAGATGTAAAATAATGTGAACTTAACGATAAATATATAAAAAGTATGATTAGTTCAATACAAATGACTTTAGACGATATTTAGCGGAATTTTCACCATTTTTTACAAAATTTTATCTCAAATTTTTTTTCTATTTTTTGTATTCACCCAAATGTATTTTAAAGACGTGTTTTAGATGTTAAATAATGTGAACTTTACGATAAAAATATAAAAAGTATGATTAGTTCAATACAAATGACTTTAGACGATATTTAGCGGAATTATCAGCATTTTTTACCAAATTTTTTTTCTATTTTTTGTATTCACCCAAATGTATTGTAAACACGTGTTTTAGATGTAAAATAATGTGAACTTAACGATAAAAATATAAAATGTATGATTAATTCAATAAAAATGACTTTAGACGATATTTAGCGGAATGATCACCATTTTTTACAAAATTTTATCCCAAATTTTTTTTCTATTTTTTGTATTCACCCAAATGTATTGTAAATTAGTGTTTTAGATGTAAAATAATGTGAACTAAACGTTAAAAATATAAAAAGTATGATTAGTTCAATACAAATGACATTAGACGATATTTAGCGGAATTATCACCATTTTTTACCAAATTTTTTTTCTATTTTTTGTATTCACCCAAATATATTGTAAAGACGTGTTTTAGATGTTAAATAATGTGAACTTTACGATAAAAATATAAAAAGTATGATTAGTTCAATACAAATGACTTTAGACGATATTTAGCGGAAATATTACCATTTTTTACCAAATTTTTTCCCAAATTTTTTTTATATTTTTGTATTCACCCAAATGTATTGTAAACACGTGTTTTAGATGTAAAATAATGTAAACTTAACGATAAAAATATAAAAAGTATGATTAGTTCAATACAAATGGCTTTAGACGATATTTAGCGGAATGATCACCATTTTTTACAAAATTTTATCCCAAATTTTTTTTCTATTTTTTGTATTCACCCAAATGTATTGTAAAGACGTGTTTTAGATGTAAAATAATGGTACCTTAACGATAAAAATATAAAAAGTATGATTAGTTCAATACAAATGGCTTTAGACGATATTTAGCGGAATTATCACCATTTTTTACAAAAATTTTTACCAAATTTTTTTTCTATTTTTTGTATTCACCCAAATGTATTGTAAAGACGTGTTTTAGATGTAAAATAATGTGAACTTAACGATAAATATATAAAAAGTATGATTCGTTCAATACAAATGACTTTAGACGATATTTAGCGGATTCATCACAGTTTTTTACCAAATTTTTTTTCTATTTTTTGTATTCACCGAAATGTATTGTAAAGACGTGTTTTAGATGTAAAATGTTGTGAACTTAACGTTAAAAATATAAAAAGTATGATTAGTTCAATACAAATGACTTTAGACGATATTTAGCGGAATGATCACCATTTTTTACAAAATTTTTTTTCTATTTTTTGTATTTACCCAAATGTATTGTAAACACGTGTTTTAGATGTAAAATAATGTGAACTTAACGATAAAAATATAAAAAGTATGATTAGTTCAATACAAATGACTTAAGACGATATTTAGCGGATTCATCACAATATTTTACCAAATTTTTTTTCTATTTTTTGTATTCACCGAAATGTTTTGTAAAGACGTGTTTTAGATGTAAAATATTGTGAACTTAACGTTAAAAATATAAAAAGTATGATTAGTTCAATAGAAATGACTTAAGACCAGGGGTTTTCAACCTGTGCGTCGCGGCTCCCAGGGGCGTCGCCGGTTATTATCAAGGGAGCCGCGTTCGCAATAGAAACTAAAAATAAAATTTCGGCGCACCAATACATATTACATGTTGCATGTGTGAGATAACCGTCGAAATTATTATTAATGTATTAATTTTTTGATTGTATGTAAAAAAATGTTTCCTATTATTAATACCTAATTACATGTTTATCATTAAATAAAGTTAGATTAAAATTATTATAAGTAATGTAAATTTGTTTATTTTAAATGTTCGTATGGGAGCCGTATATTTTATTTCAAAATCAAAAGGAGCCGTGGACCCAAAAAGGTTGACAACCACTGACTTAAGACGATATTTAGCGGATTCATCACCTGTTTTTCAAAATTTTTTTACGACCTTTTATATTCACCCAAATGTATTGTAAAGACGTGTTTTAGATGTAAAATAATGTGAACTTAACGATAAAAATATAAAAAGTATGATTAGTTCAATACAAATGACTTTAGACTATATTTAGCAGATTCATCACCTGTTTTTCAAATTTTTTTTACAACCTTTTATATTCACCCAAATGGATTGTAAAGACGTGTTTTAGATGTAAAATAATGTGAACTTAACGATAAATATATAAAAATTATGATTAGTTTAATAGAAATGACTTAAGATGATATTTAACGGATTCATCACCTGCTTTTCAAAATTTCTTTACGACCTTTTATCTTTACCCAAATTTGTTGTAAAGACGTGTTTTAGATGTAATATAATGTGAACTTAACGATAAATATATAAAAAGTATGATTAGTTTAATAAAAATGACTTTAGACGATATTTAACGGATTCATCACTTGCTTTTCAAAATTTCTCTACGACCTTTTATATTTACCCAAATTTGTTGTAAAGACGTGTTTTAGATTTAAAATAATGTGAACTTAACGATAAAAATATAAAAAGTATGACTAGTTCAATAAAAATGACTTTAGACGATATTTAGCGGAATGATCACCATTTTTTACAAAATTTTATCACAAATTTTTTTTCTATTTTTTGTATTCACCCAAATGTATTCTCAAAACGTGTTTTAGATGTTAAATAATGTGAACCTTACGATAAAAGTATAAAAAGTATGATTTGTTCAATACAAATGATTTTAGACGATATTTAGCGGAATTATCACCATTTTTAACCAAATTTTGTCCCAAATTTTTTTTCTATTTTTTGTATTCACCCAAATGTATTGTAAACACGTGTTTTAGATGTAAAATAATGTGAACTTAACGATAAATATATAAAAAGTATGATTAGTTCAATACAAATGACTTTAAACGATATTTAGCGGAATTATCACTATTTTTTACCAAATTTTTTCCCAAATTTTTTTTCTATTTTTTGTATTCACCCAAATGTATTGTAAAAACGTGTTTTCGATGTAAAATATTGTGAACTTAACGATAAAAATATAAAATGTATGATTAATTCAATACAAATGACTTTAGACGATATTTAGTGGAAATATTACCATTTTTTACCAAATTTTTTTCTATTTTTTTTCTATTTTTGTATTCACCCAAATGTATTGTAAAGACGTGTTTTAGATGTAAAATAATGTGAACTTAACGATAAATATATAAAAAGTATGATTCATTCAATACAAATGACTTTAGACGAAATTTAGCGGATTCATCACAGTTTTTTACCAAATTTTTTTTCTATTTTTTGTATTCACCGAAATGTATTGTAAAGACGTGTTTTAGATGTAAAATAATGTGAACGTAACGATAAAAATATAAAAAGTATGATTAGTTCAATACAAATGACTTAAGACGATATTTAGCGGATTCATCACCTGCTTTTCAAAATTTCTTTACGACCTTTTATATTTACCCAAATTTGTTGTAAAGACGTGTTTTAGATGTAAAATAATGTGAACTTAACGATAAAAATATAAAAAGTATGATTAGTTCAATACAAATGACTTTAGACGATATATAGCGGAATTTTCACCATTTTTTACAAAATTTTATCCCAAATTTTTTTTCTATTTTTTGTATTCACCCAAATGTATTGTAAAGACGTGTTTTAGATGTAAAATAATGTGAACTTAACGATAAATATATAAAAAGTATGATTCATTCAATACAAATGACTTTAGACGAAATTTAGCGGATTCATCACAGTTTTTTACCAAATTTTTTTTCTATTTTTTGTATTCACCGAAATGTATTGTAAAGACGTGTTTTAGATGTAAAATATTGTGAACTTAACGTTAAAAATATAAAAAGTATGATTAGTTCAATACAAATGACTTTAGACGATATTTAGCGGAATGATCACCATTTTTTACCAAATTTTTTTTCTATTTTTTGTATTCACCCAAATGTATTGTAAACACGTGTTTTAGATGTAAAATAATGTGAACTTAACGATAAAAATATAAAAAGTATGATTAGTTCAATACAAATGACTTAAGACGATATTTAGCGGATTCATCACAATATTTTACCAAATTTTTTTTCTATTTTTTGTATTCACCGAATTGTTTTGTAAAGACGTGTTTTAGATGTAAAATATTGTGAACTTAACGTTAAAAATATAAAAAGTATGATTAGTTCAATAGAAGTGACTTAAGACCAGGGGTTTTCAACCTGTGCGTCGCGGCTCCCAGCTAGGGGCGTCGCCGGTTATTATCAAGGGAGCCGCGTTCGCAATAGAATCTAAAAATAAAATTTCGGCGCACCAATACATATTACATGTTGCATGTGTGAGATAACCGTCGAAATTATTATTAATGTATTAATTTTTTACTTGTATGTAAAAAAATGTTTCCTATTATTAATACCTAATTACATGTTTATCATTAAATAAAGTTAGATTAAAATTATTATAAGTAATGTAAATTTGTTTATTTTAAATGTTCGTATGGGAGCCGTATATTTTATTTCAAAATCAAAAGGAGCCGTGGACCCAAAAAGGTTGACAACCACTGACTTAAGACGATATTTAGCGGATTCATCACCTGTTTTTCAAAATTTTTTTACGACCTTTTATATTCACCCAAATGTATTGTAAAGACGTGTTTAAGATGTAAAATAATGTGAACTTAACGATAAATATATAAAAAGTATGATTAGTTCAATACAAATGACTTTAGACGATATTTAGCGGAATTTTCACCATTTTTTACCAAATTTTTTTTCTATTTTTTGTATTCACCCAAATGTATTGTAAAGACGTGTTTTAGATGTAAAATAATGTGAACTTAACGATAAATATATAAAAAGTATGATTAGTTTAATAGAAATGACTTAAGACGATATTTAGCGGATTCATCACCTGTTTTTCAAAATTTTTTTACGACCTTTTATATTCACCCAAATGTATTGTAAAGACGTGTTTTAGATGTAAAATAATGTGAACTTAACGATAAAAATATAAAAAGTATGATTAGTTCAATACAAATGACTTTAGACTATATTTAGCAGATTCATCACCTGTTTTTCAAATTTTTTTTACAACCTTTTATATTCACCCAAATGGATTGTAAAGACGTGTTTTAGATGTAAAATAATGTGAACTTAACGATAAATATATAAAAATTATGATTAGTTTAATAGAAATGACTTAAGATGATATTTAACGGATTCATCACCTGCTTTTCAAAATTTCTTTACGACCTTTTATCTTTACCCAAATTTGTTGTAAAGACGTGTTTTAGATGTAATATAATGTGAACTTAACGATAAATATATAAAAAGTATGATTAGTTTAATGAAAATGACTTTAGACGATATTTAACGGATTCATCACTTGCTTTTCAAAATTTCTCTACGACCTTTTATATTTACCCAAATTTGTTGTAAAGACGTGTTTTAGATTTAAAATAATGTGAACTTAACGATAAAAATATAAAAAGTATGACTAGTTCAATAAAAATGACTTTAGACGATATTTAGCGGAATGATCACCATTTTTTACAAAATTTTATCACAAATTTTTTTTCTATTTTTTGTATTCACCCAAATGTATTCTCAAAACGTGTTTTAGATGTTAAATAATGTGAACCTTACGATAAAAGTATAAAAAGTATGATTAGTTCAATACAAATGATTTTAGACGATATTTAGCGGAATTATCACCATTTTTTACCAAATTTTGTCCCAAATTTTTTTTCTATTTTTTGTATTCACCCAAATGTATTGTAAAGACGTGTTTTAGATGTAAAATAATGTGAACTTAACGATAAATATATAAAAAGTATGATTAGTTCAATACAAATGACTTTAAACGATATTTAGCGGAATTATCACTATTTTTTACCAAATTTTTTCCCAAATTTTTTTTCTATTTTTTGTATTCACCCAAATGTATTGTAAAAACGTGTTTTCGATGTAAAATATTGTGAACTTAACGATAAAAATATAAAATGTATGATTAATTCAATACAAATGACTTTAGACGATATTTAGTGGAAATATTACCATTTTTTACCAAATTTTTTTCTATTTTTTTTCTATTTTTGTATTCCCCCAAATGTATTGTAAACACGTGTTTTAGATGTAAAATAATGTGAACGTAACGATAAAAATATAAAAAGTATGATTAGTTCAATACAAATGACTTTAGACGATATTTAGCGGATTCATCACAGTTTTTTACCAAATTTTTTTTCTATTTTTTGTATTCACCGAAATGTATTGTAAAGACGTGTTTTAGATGTAAAATATTGTGAACTTAACGTTAAAAATATAAAAAGTATGATTAGTTCAATACAAATGACTTTAGACGATATTTAGCGGAATGATCACCATTTTTTACAAAATTTTTTTTCTATTTTTTGTATTCACCCAAATGTATTGTAAACACGTGTTTTAGATGTAAAATAATGTGAACTTAACGATAAAAATATAAAAAGTATGATTAGTTCAATACAAATGACTTAAGACGATATTTAGCGGATTCATCACAATATTTTACCAAATTTTTTTTCTATTTTTTGTATTCACCGAAATGTTTTGTAAAGACGTGTTTTAGATGTAAAATATTGTGAACTTAACGTTAAAAATATAAAAAGTATGATTAGTTCAATAGAAATGACTTAAGACCAGGGGTTTTCAACCTGTGCGTCGCGGCTCCCAGGGGCGTCGCCGGTTATTATCAAGGGAGCCGCGTTCGCAATAGAAACTAAAAATAAAATTTCGGCGCACCAATACATATTACATGTTGCATGTGTGAGATAACCGTCGAAATTATTATTAATGTATTAATTTTTTAATTGTATGTAAAAAAATGTTTCCTATTATTAATACCTAATTACATGTTTATCATTAAATAAAGTTAGATTAAAATTATTATAAGTAATGTAAATTTGTTTATTTTAAATGTTCGTATGGGAGCCGTATATTTTATTTCAAAATCAAAAGGAGCCGTGGACCCAAAAAGGTTGACAACCACTGACTTAAGACGATATTTAGCGGATTCATCACCTGTTTTTCAAAATTTTTTTACGACCTTTTATATTCACCCAAATGTATTGTAAAGACGTGTTTTAGATGTAAAATAATGTGAACTTAACGATAAATATATAAAAAGTATGATTAGTTCAATACAAATGACTTTAGACGATATTTAGCGGAATTTTCACCATTTTTTACAAAATTTTATCTCAAATTTTTTTTCTATTTTTTGTATTCACCCAAATGTATTTTAAAGACGTGTTTTAGATGTTAAATAATGTGAACTTTACGATAAAAATATAAAAAGTATGATTAGTTCAATACAAATGACTTTAGACGATATTTAGCGGAATTATCAGCATTTTTTACCAAATTTTTTTTCTATTTTTTGTATTCACCCAAATGTATTGTAAACACGTGTTTTAGATGTAAAATAATGTGAACTTAACGATAAAAATATAAAATGTATGATTAATTCAATAAAAATGACTTTAGACGATATTTAGCGGAATGATCACCATTTTTTACAAAATTTTATCCCAAATTTTTTTTCTATTTTTTGTATTCACCCAAATGTATTTTAAAGACGTGTTTTAGATGTAAAATAATGTGAACTTAACGATAAAAATATAAAATGTATGATTAATTCAATAAAAATGACTTTAGACGATATTTAGCGGAATGATCACCATTTTTTACAAAATTTTATCCCAAATTTTTTTTCTATTTTTTGTATTCACCCAAATGTATTGTAAATTAGTGTTTTAGATGTAAAATAATGTGAACTAAACGTTAAAAATATAAAAAGTATGATTAGTTCAATACAAATGACATTAGACGATATTTAGCGGAATTATCACCATTTTTTACCAAATTTTTTTTCTATTTTTTGTATTCACCCAAATATATTGTAAATTAGTGTTTTAGATGTAAAATAATGTGAACTAAACGTTAAAAATATAAAAAGTATGATTAGTTCAATACAAATGACATTAGACGATATTTAGCGGAATTATCACCATTTTTTACCAAATTTTTTTTCTATTTTTTGTATTCACCCAAATATATTGTAAAGACGTGTTTTAGATGTTAAATAATGTGAACTTTACGATAAAAATATAAAAAGTATGATTAGTTCAATACAAATGACTTTAGACGATATTTAGCGGAAATATTACCATTTTTTACCAAATTTTTTCCCAAATTTTTTTTATATTTTTGTATTCACCCAAATGTATTGTAAACACGTGTTTTAGATGTAAAATAATGTAAACTTAACGATAAAAATATAAAAAGTATGATTAGTTCAATACAAATGGCTTTAGACGATATTTAGCGGAATGATCACCATTTTTTACAAAATTTTATCCCAAATTTTTTTTCTATTTTTTGTATTCACCCAAATGTATTGTAAAGACGTGTTTTAGATGTAAAATAATGGTACCTTAACGATAAAAATATAAAAAGTATGATTAGTTCAATACAAATGGCTTTAGACGATATTTAGCGGAATTATCACCATTTTTTACAAAAATTTTTACCAAATTTTTTTTCTATTTTTTGTATTCACCCAAATGTATTGTAAAGACGTGTTTTAGATGTAAAATAATGTGAACTTAACGATAAATATATAAAAAGTATGATTCGTTCAATACAAATGACTTTAGACGATATTTAGCGGATTCATCACAGTTTTTTACCAAATTTTTTTTCTATTTTTTGTATTCACCGAAATGTATTGTAAAGACGTGTTTTAGATGTAAAATATTGTGAACTTAACGTTAAAAATATAAAAAGTATGATTAGTTCAATACAAATGACTTTAGACGATATTTAGCGGAATGATCACCATTTTTTACAAAATTTTTTTTCTATTTTTTGTATTTACCCAAATGTATTGTAAACACGTGTTTTAGATGTAAAATAATGTGAACTTAACGATAAAAATATAAAAAGTATGATTAGTTCAATACAAATGACTTAAGACGATATTTAGCGGATTCATCACAATATTTTACCAAATTTTTTTTCTATTTTTTGTATTCACCGAAATGTTTTGTAAAGACGTGTTTTAGATGTAAAATATTGTGAACTTAACGTTAAAAATATAAAAAGTATGATTAGTTCAATAGAAATGACTTAAGACCAGGGGTTTTCAACCTGTGCGTCGCGGCTCCCAGGGGCGTCGCCGGTTATTATCAAGGGAGCCGCGTTCGCAATAGAAACTAAAAATAAAATTTCGGCGCACCAATACATATTACATGTTGCATGTGTGAGATAACCGTCGAAATTATTATTAATGTATTAATTTTTTGATTGTATGTAAAAAAATGTTTCCTATTATTAATACCTAATTACATGTTTATCATTAAATAAAGTTAGATTAAAATTATTATAAGTAATGTAAATTTGTTTATTTTAAATGTTCGTATGGGAGCCGTATATTTTATTTCAAAATCAAAATGAGCCGTGGACCCAAAAAGGTTGACAACCACTGACTTAAGACGATATTTAGCGGATTCATCACCTGTTTTTCAAAATTTTTTTACGACCTTTTATATTCACCCAAATGTATTGTAAAGACGTGTTTTAGATGTAAAATAATGTGAACTTAACGATAAATATATAAAAAGTATGATTAGTTCAATACAAATGACTTTAGACGATATTTAGCGGAATTTTCACCATTTTTTATAAAATTTTATCTCAAATTTTTTTTCTATTTTTTGTATTCACCCAAATGTATTTTAAAGACGTGTTTTAGATGTTAAATAATGTGAACTTTACGATAAAAATATAAAAAGTATGATTAGTTCAATACAAATGACTTTAGACGATATTTAGCGGAATTATCAGCATTTTTTACCAAATTTTTTTTCTATTTTTTGTATTCACCCAAATGTATTGTAAACACGTGTTTTAGATGTAAAATAATGTGAACTTAACGATAAAAATATAAAATGTATGATTAATTCAATAAAAATGACTTTAGACGATATTTAGCGGAATGATCACCATTTTTTACAAAATTTTATCCCAAATTTTTTTTCTATTTTTTGTATTCACCCAAATGTATTGTAAATTAGTGTTTTAGATGTAAAATAATGTGAACTAAACGTTAAAAATATAAAAAGTATGATTAGTTCAATACAAATGACATTAGACGATATTTAGCGGAATTATCACCATTTTTTACCAAATTTTTTTTCTATTTTTTGTATTCACCCAAATATATTGTAAAGACGTGTTTTAGATGTTAAATAATGTGAACTTTACGATAAAAATATAAAAAGTATGATTAGTTCAATACAAATGACTTTAGACGATATTTAGCGGAAATATTACCATTTTTTACCAAATTTTTTCCCAAATTTTTTTTATATTTTTGTATTCACCCAAATGTATTGTAAACACGTGTTTTAGATGTAAAATAATGTAAACTTAACGATAAAAATATAAAAAGTATGATTAGTTCAATACAAATGGCTTTAGACGATATTTAGCGGAATGATCACCATTTTTTACAAAATTTTATCCCAAATTTTTTTTCTATTTTTTGTATTCACCCAAATGTATTGTAAAGACGTGTTTTAGATGTAAAATAATGGTACCTTAACGATAAAAATATAAAAAGTATGATTAGTTCAATACAAATGGCTTTAGACGATATTTAGCGGAATTATCACCATTTTTTACAAAATTTTTTTTCTATTTTTTGTATTCACCCAAATATATTGTAAAGACGTGTTTTAGATGTTAAATAATGTGAACTTTACGATAAAAATATAAAAAGTATGATTAGTTCAATACAAATGACTTTAGACGATATTTAGCGGAAATATTACCATTTTTTACCAAATTTTTTCCCAAATTTTTTTTATATTTTTGTATTCACCCAAATGTATTGTAAACACGTGTTTTAGATGTAAAATAATGTAAACTTAACGATAAAAATATAAAAAGTATGATTAGTTCAATACAAATGGCTTTAGACGATATTTAGCGGAATGATCACCATTTTTTACAAAATTTTATCCCAAATTTTTTTTCTATTTTTTGTATTCACCCAAATGTATTGTAAAGACGTGTTTTAGATGTAAAATAATGGTACCTTAACGATAAAAATATAAAAAGTATGATTAGTTCAATACAAATGGCTTTAGACGATATTTAGCGGAATTATCACCATTTTTTACAAAATTTTTTACCAAATTTTTTTTCTATTTTTTGTATTCACCCAAATGTATTGTAAAGACGTGTTTTAGATGTAAAATAATGTGAACTTAACGATAAATATATAAAAAGTATGATTCGTTCAATACAAATGACTTTAGACGATATTTAGCGGATTCATCACAGTTTTTTACCAAATTTTTTTTCTATTTTTTGTATTCACCGAAATGTATTGTAAAGAAGTGTTTTAGATGTAAAATAATGTGAACTTAACGATAAAAATATAAAAAGTATGATTAATTCAATACAAATGACTTAAGACGATATTTAGCGGATTCACCACCTGTTTTTCAAAATTTTTTTACGACCTTTTATATTCACCCAAATGTATTGTAAAGACGTGTTTTAGATGTAAAATAATGTGAACTTAACGATAAATATATAAAAAGTATGATTAGTTCAATACAAATGACTTTAGACGATATTTAGCGGAATTATCACCATTTTTTACCAAATTTTTTTTCTATTTTTTGTATTCACCGAAATGTATTGTAAAGACGTGTTTTAGATGTAAAATATTGTGAACTTAACGTTAAAAATATAAAAAGTATGATTAGTTCAATACAAATGACTTTAGACGATATTTAGCGGAAATATTACCATTTTTTACCAAATTTTTTCCCAAATTTTTTTTATATTTTTGTATTCACCCAAATGTATTGTAAACACGTGTTTTAGATGTAAAATAATGTAAACTTAACGATAAAAATATAAAAAGTATGATTAGTTCAATACAAATGGCTTTAGACGATATTTAGCGGAATGATCACCATTTTTTACAAAATTTTATCCCAAATTTTTTTTCTATTTTTTGTATTCACCCAAATGTATTGTAAAGACGTGTTTTAGATGTAAAATAATGGTACCTTAACGATAAAAATATAAAAAGTATGATTAGTTCAATACAAATGGCTTTAGACGATATTTAGCGGAATTATCACCATTTTTTACAAAATTTTTTACCAAATTTTTTTTCTATTTTTTGTATTCACCCAAATGTATTGTAAAGACGTGTTTTAGATGTAAAATAATGTGAACTTAACGATAAATATATAAAAAGTATGATTCGTTCAATACAAATGACTTTAGACGATATTTAGCGGATTCATCACAGTTTTTTACCAAATTTTTTTTCTATTTTTTGTATTCACCGAAATGTATTGTAAAGAAGTGTTTTAGATGTAAAATAATGTGAACTTAACGATAAAAATATAAAAAGTATGATTAATTCAATACAAATGACTTAAGACGATATTTAGCGGATTCACCACCTGTTTTTCAAAATTTTTTTACGACCTTTTATATTCACCCAAATGTATTGTAAAGACGTGTTTTAGATGTAAAATAATGTGAACTTAACGATAAATATATAAAAAGTATGATTAGTTCAATACAAATGACTTTAGACGATATTTAGCGGAATTATCACCATTTTTTACCAAATTTTTTTTCTATTTTTTGTATTCACCCAAATGTATTGTAAAGACGTGTTTGAGATGTAAAATAATGGTACCTTAACGATAAAAATATAAAAAGTATGATTAGTTCAATACAAATGGCTTTAGACGATATTTAGCGGAATTATCACCATTTTTTACAAAATTTTATATATTTAACTATGAAAAAGTTTACATATAAAGTAAAACCATAAATATAAATATAAATGACAAACAAATAGATAAAAATAAATAAACAGATAAAAATAATTCAAAGTCACATAAATTGTAAATGATTGTCGTTTTCTGGTTCATATGATTTCAGCCCAAAAACAAACTATATACGTCTTTGGCGTTGTCACTTGCATTCATAACATCATCTTGTGTGCATGAGTAAGGACAGATTAGGCATTGCAGAATATGTTTCATTGACTGTTCCATCACACATACATAAGTTGTAGATGTTCCTTAAAGTAGTCCTCATTTCTCCATGTTATTCTTAGTGCGTCCAACTCCTGTTCTCATTCGGTTTAAAGTTCTCCAAATGGGCCATTCTAGTTGAACAATTTCAAGTAAGTCACTGTCATTGTTCCTAAACTCTTAACTTGTATGAAATAAACAAATTAAACATTTTAAAAACAAAATAACTACCTACTTTCCAAGCACTGCAGGTTAGCAGGGCCGGCTCAAGCGACAATAATACCTGCAATAATACAATAGTTCACTAGCAAAAATTTGATTTAAGAACACTTATCAGTTATTACTTATTAGTTACATATTAATTTTATTATTGATTAATAACATGAAAACCAGAGTATCCCGATATAATTCTGTACCATTGTGGAAAAAGCTGATAAGTGCATTAAAGTCGATTTTTAGATTTTATTTAGATCTAAATATGATATCTGTAGCACAGAATAAATTATTCTGTGTCTGTTGCTCTATTATTATATATCTGTTATAAGCATATTTATATATATATATAATATGTATCTATAATATGTTAATAAATAATAATAGTGATAAACTAAAATGATAACTTACTGTGTAATTGGAAAAAATAAAATTGGGACGGTATTTTGGTTGTATAATTTTAATGTATTCCCTAATTTAATCTATGAAATGTAGGTTTAATATTATAATATAATATATAATTAGTATAATTATATATATAATATATATAATTAAAATATATAATCATGTGTGATCAAATAAAACTTACAAATACTATAGAAGTCTATAAGTATAACTATCATATTTATAGAAAATACTATTAAAATATAAAATTATAAAAATATAACAATACTATACCAATCTATGTACACACTATATGTCTATATACTTATTATACACTATGGGTACTTATGGTGACCAGATATAAAAATTTTAAAAAGTACATTTTAAAACTTAGCTTCTTCTCTATTGTAATTGCCAATGCGTATACCCATTTTGCCCATATCATAGACCATAGATCATCTCCTTCCTTTTTTTTTATTATACCTAGGTACTAAAAAATTAATTATTTAAAATTATTATGTAAACTCATTAGATGTGTGTCTTTATGATAACAATTCTATGAAATTTAAGTAAATTTAAACTAAAGTATAAATATTTTAGTTATTTTTTAAAGGTAAAAATACCAAGTGTATAATTTGAATAAATTAATATGAAACTTTGGTAAAATGTAGGAAACATTAAAAAATTAAATTAACTATGCTAACAACCAATTAGATTGCATTAGCTGAACCATAAAATATAAATTAATACTAAATTATAAAAAATTATAGACATGTAGTAGCCCATAATATTTTCCAAAAAAGATTACACTAGGACTTGCATTAAAAAAGAGTACTGTCCTATGACAATGTGACATGTATACTGTACCTTTACCATTGCTACTACAGTTCACTAGTCCACATAATAATTATTAAGAAGCTTTTAGTTAAATAAATTATAGAAATTATTATTAAAAATAAAATGTGAAACTTACTTTTGAAATGACTGAAATAAACGATTACAGTCTACAAGTCGACGTTCAGCAGTAAGTCTCCATTAAAGAAGATAATGTTCTAAATTGTAATTACAATAGGTAAGTATACGGTATAAAATATACGGTTTTAGAATTGTAATTTGGTTATTTAATACAAGTTAAGGCTTAAGACCGATAAGACGTCATGTCCTACGACCTACGCCTACAAGTCTACAACTAGACTAGTAAAATTAATTAGTTATACCCTATAGGCCTATAGGTTGTGCATAAGAGATTACGGTTGATATTAATTGGAGGTAAGGTTATAAATTGTTACCTCCAACGTATGAATAATTATCGGTTCCGATTATAACAGTTCGAATTAAACGGGGGGGGGGGGGGGGGGTTAAACACGCAACAACCCACCCGAGCAACCGGGACAACGCCATTGCTTGTTGTATAAATATTAAATTATATAGGCTAACGCATTACACGTCTACACACCGTGTTGCTGCATGAATAATCACTAAACATTTTAATGAATCAGTGGTGATGTTCGCCGTGCGCTCCTACTTTTAATATCGCGGTTAGCGCAAACGACTTGCGTAGTGATGGACGGGGGTGGGATCTCCCACGGCGTACAAAAAGAAAGGGTTAATAAATATAATATAATAACAAATTACTGAATATTAACTAATATAGGCGCCAGACATATATTGTCAACAATAAACATATATATATATAATAATTACGCGGGCCCGTACGCGGAAAGACAAATCAATTAATAATAATATATAAAGTCAATCAAAAAAGGTTTGATTGCTTATCCAATAAAAATACAATTTTGCTATACAACAATTATTAATACAAAAAAAAAAACAAGGTGAAACCTGTGCTGCTGCTTCTCCGTTGAATCCAGGCTGGAACGGCGACAGCCTTTTGAGATGCTGACCGTGATGACACTCAATAACAATAAAATAATTATTATATAGTCGCTCAAATAAAGCCCGAGTGTAGTGAGCAAGTCTGACCCCAACTATCTCAGAGCTACGACAGTTGCCACTACACTTCACGATATAATAAAAAATTAAAAAATTAAACACCAAAAAGCAACACGGGTCAGTTGACCACGAGGTCACCAAATACTAATACTATACAATATATTATATTATACGGAAACCGCAGGCGAACACACGCCAGGTTCGGCGGCTGGTGAAAAACAAAAAAACGGTGATGGCCAGACGAGTGAGAGTCGTGGACATCGGCCGGCAATATAATATGACAAGGAGGGGGATGAATGGATGATTTGTCGTCATCGTCCGATCGCGCGACGTAGAGGCTGGATAGCAGCTTTAATAATATAGAAGCGTCGCCGTGACGTCAATCGCGCTCGAACAGGTGAGATAACTAACTTTTGATCATGATATCGTGGTTCATAAATCATAATTGGTCCATTAAATATACATTTGTATGTATTTTTATAGTTGTATGTAATATTAAGACTAATAAGATTTTAAGAGAGTTGAGTAACCTTGATTTTAGAGCATTTATTGTAAATAATAAAAATGTACTAACTATTCTCTTATAGTCTTATAAATTGAGAGTATTATATTAATATGAAGACATAGTTATGTAATACCTAATATTATGATTTATAATACATATTCAAATTAAATTAATCATTTGTTAAACAAAAAAACAATAGTAAACAAAAGTATAAAATATAAGTTTAATTTAATTTATAATGTTATTTTGAATTACCGCCATAAAAGGGGTATCTAGTAGATCAAGGGAGTTCTAAACGCAAAATGGGTAATTTAGATCAGGCCTACGACACTCTCCCAAATCCCAATGTTAATTGAAAAAAGTGGGGACATGGCCTTGAGCTCATGGGTACTGCCATTTTGTTAGTTATGAGAATCAGCTGACGGCTCATATCAGATATTTCAATAATTGATAGTTGATACTTGATACCATTATGATAACACAGAAATTTTATTAATTCCATAATTTATTATTTATTATTATGCTTTAATAAATTATATTATATCGTCAAACATGTTTTTTTTCATTTTTGTGCCTGTGTGCAATGTTTTATAATAATATAATATTATAGTAATGGAACAAAACGATGCAGCACACGTCATAACCATGATTGTTTTAATTATTATTTATAATTATAATTACTAACAATAATTAAAACAAAAAAAATTACTGAACGTGTTTAGCGAAAAATTATAAGTTAAATGTTGTAGTAAAGCCATAGCCCGTAAGCCGTTTAGTCAAAAACGTAAACAAACAACAAACCGTTTATCTCAAAAAAAAAATCGTTCATAACAACACTTCTAAACCACCAGGTAATCATTTACAACTTCAACACTAAACCACCAGAGATCGACCACCAAGCAGGTGGGGATTGCAGAGTGTCGCTTCTATATTGTTCTGTGTTTAGATCCCCGGCTAGTATATTGTCAATTAGTTCCCTATGGTTATTTAGATCCCCTGTCAATTAGATCCCTTAGTGTCATTTAGATCATGGGGATCTATTTGGACGGGGATCTAGGTGGCCGTTCACCGAAATATCAGACCTCGTCGCTTAACCATTCTATCTTAAACCGTGATTCTGAGGAAGTAATCCGCGGTATAAATTATTGTAGATATGAGGTATATCTGATATAAAGTGATACTAATGATACTGTGGTGCTCGTGGGCGTGATCGGACTGTCACACCTAACGACCACTATTTTTTAGAACGGAAATCAGAAGGTTTTAATTAATAAGTATATGAACAACGACAAGTTTAAAATATTTCGAATAAATAGTTTTATTGATCGACACGATACGTACACTAGTTTTATATAATCTAAACTGCGACACGCGCGTTATGATCGGGTAGCTTCACAAGTCGTGAGGGTAAAGGCGATGTGCAATTTAGGTAGATCGCGGACGTGTTTGCGTTTCGGTGGCAAAAAACGGAGAGACTCGTTACGGCGAGCGATGGTGGCTTCGAGCCCGTAACGGCGAAAAAGTTATCGCGCCTTGCGCGCGGTGGGAGGAACGCGTATGAAAAATCGTCACGGACGACGTTACAAAGAGCATAAATATACAAATAAAATAAGTTAAAATAATTCACGCAGTGAATAATACAAGGAACATAGACAAAAAATACAAGTACAAATAATTCAATGTTAGGAACAAAATGGTAACGACAATAATAAACGGACGCGCTAGCGTAAGTGGTGATAACACGTCGTAATCACCACAATACTAATAGAGTCAACTGATACTGTCTAGTAAAGAACAAAAACAATTCAAAATATCTTATAAAACTAATGTCTAATAACTATTAAGTATTAATTTAAAAGTAATAAGTTCTTGTCTTTAACATATTTAGTATGATATTATTTAAACTCTAAAGTTGTATACAACATTTTTTAATATTTGAATATAAAATAATATCTGTATCATGAATCATGAATCATGTAGGACGTAGGTTAGGCTATACACTGTAGGCTCTCTATACTCTGTTGACTATGTAATTGGTTTTAGTGAAGAAATTTTAATTAAATTATCCTAATTATTTATTTTAATATAATTCACAATTTTTGAATGTATTATGTATAAGTGTTTATTTTATTGTAGTAGTGCTAATTATGTTTTCTATTTTATAAATTTATATTGAATCATTGAAAGTAATTGAGTTTTTGATTTAATAAGCTTCAAAATGTCCACGTAAGAATATTCAATCAAAATAATTTAATACCTACATTACAATATACCTATTTTATCACTTATATTGTATTTAATTGTTTAAAAATTATTTTTTTTTATTATCAGGGAATGGTCCTGTGATGGTGGTTTAATAGTTGATACAGAAGATTATGAAGATGTATCCAGCAATT
Organism: Diuraphis noxia; assembly: GCF_037042655.1. Taxonomy (NCBI): domain Eukaryota; kingdom Metazoa; phylum Arthropoda; class Insecta; order Hemiptera; family Aphididae; genus Diuraphis; species Diuraphis noxia. The sequence goes on from NW_028301718.1 coordinate 4,172,789, forward strand.
TAGACGTACTCTCAGATTTTTCTTGTGACCACACAAATGATATGGATTGGTATTTTCCTGTGGTTCTTGAATTATGTAAAGATAGACAATGGTTATTGTTTGAAAATAATTTTTCTTTAAACGAAACATCTATTTTCGAAATTTGTTATATTCTCAAAAATAAAATTTTATGTGAATTTCAAACAGAAATATTTTTACAGCGCCCGTTTATTATTCAGGTAATTTAAATTAAGATTTTTGATTTCTCAATATTAATTTTAGAAATTTTCAATTACGATTATAGAAATTATTTAAATGGCTAAATGAAAACAAAGAAAAAGAGTTGATACTGGAATGTTTAATGTATTTGGTAGAAAAATTAATAAAAAGACACCATGAATGTACTATTGGTTTATGTGTAAGTATATTTGATTTTTGATTAGTCAGTGAGATCTATATTCAATCAAATAAAAATGTTTAATATCTATAACATAAAATGACTTTAAATTATTATAGATTATGTTTGGGATTCCTTTAAAAGATTTTGTTTGCCTAAATATTTTATTCTGATAATGAGTTTAAATTCTTTGTAAATTATTTAAGTACAATAAATATATAAATATGTTCCTTTTAAAAAAATATCTATATTTTATATTGTTTTACAATTTTATTATGGAAGATTTTATTATTTTATTTCAGGACAACAATGAAATTATTAATTCCAATTACGATTCTAGTTCTCATATATCAATAGGAGAAACTAATAGTGAATCTAAAACTCTTGTTAGTATTTTATAGATTTATAATAGTTATATAGACATTTTTGGATTAATAATATTTTTTTAATCATGCCACATAATTTTAGGATGAAGTTTCACGCTGGGGTATTGCTAAATTTTGTGTTTTACTGATGCCTATACTATTAAAACATATTAGCTTTAATAGTGAAGGAGCTTTTTCTTTGTTTATGTCCAGCATGCATCTTTTATCATCCATATCTAATAGCTGTAATGTTAAGTTGTACATAGAATTAATATTTGCTGATCATACAATAAAAAATATACGATTGTAAGTTTTAACGTTAAAATAAAAATATGCACCGTTAATTTAAAAAAAAAAAAAACTATTAATTTTATATTTACCAAAAAATTTTTTTAGAAATGAACCTCTATCTTCACTTAAGTTTTTAATTATTGCCAAGGAAATATTAAAACATGGTTCGCCTAATGAGCAATTTAAAATAATTATTTGTGACATACTTAAACAACCATATTGGATTCATCTTTATCCTGAATTGTACCACCAACTGTATCAAAAATGTATTAATGTGAGTTGTAATTTAATTGGTTTTTTAAAATAGAACCTCGCTTTATTATGTTGTATAGTAACTAAAATATAATTTTCTTATTTTAGGAAGAACTGTTAGAACAACAGATTATTAAAAAGGTCAATGATGCTTATATTTTATCATCCACTTCCAATTTAGATATAAAACAGTTTGCAAATTTATTTAGAAGTTCATTACCTATTATATCTTTCCTTAAACAGTTTAATTTGATTGATAAATTTATTACAAACACTTTTAGATATGGGTAAGTAGCATACACTATAGTAATCTGTCAAAAAGTTAATTTTAAAAAAAGTTGAACAAAATGTCCAAAAACACAAAATTTTCATTTTTAATTATATTATTATGTAGGTATTTCATATATAATTAATATTCATTTAAAAGTGTATTTATGATTGATATTATTATTTACTATATTAATATATTATGTTTGAATTTGATGACTATTCTTTATACTTACGTTTAGTTAAAATTTACTATTCAAACCCAATCAATCACAACCAATTTCAATAATAATCATTTAAAATAAGTTATGTTTAAGAAATGTTGAATATAAACATCCAGTCACTCTACAATAATAATAAAAATTGAATATAAAATATGTACCAACTCTTAAACAATGACCTGTACGACTTAAAAATTCTTCTATTGTCGATTCATGGTTGCTAATTATTTTTATGTATTTGTTTACCTAATAGTCCACAATTATATTAAATTCAAATTACCAAATTAATTTTTTTTTTAGTTATTATTATATTATTATTATTAGCTTTTAATATATAACTATTACAGCTCAAAAGTTACAAGTACTAAAAAATATTAAAGTATTAAAATTATTTATACATAATACCTATACACTTACAAATAAATTATAGAATTATCAATAAAAAGCGGGTAAGTGGGTTTTGCTCTGCTGTTTTTTTTTTTAAATTAGGGGGTGGGGTGGACCTCTGACTAGGGTAGGTTAAATTTGAATGCAGTGATAATAGGTATCATTGTATACGAAAAACGATTCTGAACGGAGATGGTTTATCTGACTAGGGTATATTATAGATCATTAAAAATTTTCAAATCTTAGATTTAAAAAGACAATTTTTTATGAATTTCTAGCTTAAAATAATTTTTAAGTATGTTGTCAAAATTAAAATTTAAATGCTTGTAAAACAAAAAAATGTGAGTATGCATCATTTCTTTTATTTTTCAACTGCTATAGTAAAAATATTTAGGAGCTTTGTATTAAATTTTCAAATCTTAGATATAAAAGGAAAATTTTTTATGAATTTCTAGAATAAAATAATTTACGAATTTTCGAGATTTTTACGTATGTTGTCAAAATAAAAATTCGAATGCATGTAAAAAAAAAATTGTGGTTATACATTTCTTTTATTTTTCAACAGCTATTGTAAAAATATATTATATTTATATTGTATTAAATTACTTGCAAATTTTCGCATTTTCGACAGATTTCGTAAAAATTTGAACTATAAACGCTTATAAAAAAAATTGTGCTTATGTATTATTATAATTTTTTAATCACTATAAGAATAACTCATGAGGAAGTTTGTATTCAATTTTCAAACAAATTCTTCTCTATTATCCATGAAAACATTTCGTAATCACAATATAATCATCTCGTCTAATTATAGATGTGTTACAATCTGTGGTACAATTATTGAACAAAATTTCAATTTTTCAATTTCCGATCTAAGTATCTACGACTTATAATTTTTGAAGTATAACAAATAATATTTAAATTCGTTTGACTCGTTTGAGGATAAATCTTTATCATTACGCGATTTCATAAAAATTTAAAACTCAAACGCTCAAAACATTTTTCCTATAATGACGCTTTAAATTTTCTCTATAGCTATTTGAAGCAAAACTTATGGAAAACTTGGTGTTAAATTGTATAACCTTAAATATAAATACAAACAATATTATGAGTTTTGAACTACAAAATAATTTGCAAATATTCATGGTTTTGACAAATTTTTGTCAATATTTGAAATTCAAATGCTAATAAAAATTTAATTTGAATTGCCGGTGGACATTTTTTTTGTGATTAAGATTGATAAAATTGTAAGGAATCTTGTATTAAATTTTCAAATCTTAGATTTAAAAAGAAAATTTTTTATGAATTTCTAGCTTATAATAATTTGCAAATTTTCGTGATTTTTACGTATGTTGTCAAAATTTAAATTTAAATGCTTGTAAAAAAAAAATGTGACTATACATTTCTTTTATTTTTCAATTGCTATTGCAAAACTATATTATGAGCCTTGTATTAAATGCTCAAATCTTAGAATTAAAAAGAAAAACTTTTATGAATTTTGATCTAAAAAAATGCTTATAAAAAAAATCGTGCTTACGTATTTTCAATATTTTTTAACTACTATTGTTACAATGTATTAGAAGCCTTCTATTACATTTTCAAGCTTTTCTACCGAAAAAATAATTTTTTGTCGATATTTATAGAAAAAAAAACTAAAAAAGTTGAAAAATTAAAATGTCAGTCAACAGCTCAAAACAAATCTAAATATTTTGAAAATTTTATCAAATATATAAAATACCTATATTAACATTCATTGAAAATTTCAAGTATCTGCGGTCATTTATTTAGAGTTACACCAAAATAAGGAAATCGCTAAAATTTAAAATCCAATATTGTAAAAATTTAATTTGAATTTCCTGTGGAATTTATATTTGTGATAAAGATTGAAAAACTTGTAAGGAATCTTGTATTAAATCTTGAAATCTTAGATTTTAAAAGAAATTTTTTTATGAATTTCTAGCTTAAAATAATTTTTGAATTTTCGTGATTTTTACGTATTTTGTCAAAATTCAAACTTTGAATGCATATAAAAAAAAATTGTGACTATGAATTTCTTTTATTTTTCAACTGCTATTGTAACTATATGTTAAGAGCCTTGTATTAAATTTTCAAGCTTTTCTGCCGAACAAATACATTTTTATCGATATTAATTTTAGAAAAAATTAATAATTATCGAAAATTTGAAATGCCTATGAATAGTTCAACTTAAGTCGAATATTTTTGAAAATTGCATGGTGGATAGAATATACTTATATAAGCATTTGGTGAAACTGGCAAAACTATATTATGAGCCTTGTATTAAATTCTCAAATCTTAGAATTAAAAAGAAAAACTTTTATTATGTAAGATTCCTTACAAGTTTTTCAATCTTTATCACAAATATAAATTCCACCGGAAATTCAAATTAAATTTTTATGAGCATTTGAAATTTAAATTTTTACAATATTGGATTTTAAATTTTAGCGATTTCCTTATTTTGGTGTAACTCTAAATAAATGACCGCAGATACTTGAAATTTTCAATGAATGTTAATATAGGTATTTTATATATTTGATAAAATTTTCAAAATATTTAGATTTGTTTTGAGCTGTTGACTGACATTTTAATTTTTAAACTTTTTTAGTTTTTTTTTCTATAAATATCGACAAAAAATTACTTTTTCGGTAGAAAAGCTTGAAAATGTAATAGAAGGCTTCTAATACATTGTAACAATAGTAGTTAAAAAATATTGAAAATACGTAAGCACGATTTTTTTTATAAGCATTTTTTTAGATCAAAATTCATAAAAGTTTTTCTTTTTAATTCTAAGATTTGAGAATTTAATACAAGGCTCATAATATAGTTTTGCAATAGCAATTGAAAAATAAAAGAAATGTATAGTCACATTTTTTTTTTACAAGCATTTAAATTTAAATTTTGACAACATACGTAAAAATCACGAAAATTTGCAAATTATTATAAGCTAGAAATTCATAAAAAATTTTCTTTTTAAATCTAAGATTTGAAAATTTAATACAAGATTCCTTACAAATTTTATCAATCTTAATCACAAAAAAAATGTCCACCGGCAATTCAAATTAAATTTTTATTAGCATTTGAATTTCAAATATTGACAAAAATTTGTCAAAACCATGAATATTTGCAAATTATTTTGTAGTTCAAAACTCATAATATTGTTTGTATTTATATCTAAGGTTATAAAATTTAACACCAAGTTTTCCACAAGTTTTGCTTCAAATAGCTATAGAGAAAATTTGAAGCGTCATTATAGGAAAAATGTTTTGAGCGTTTGAGTTTTAAATTTTTATGAAATCGCGTAATGATAACGATTTATCCTCAAGCCAGGTATATGTATATCTATGATAATTGATAATATAAAGTATTATGAATTATGATAACTACATGCAATGTTTTTGGAAAAATTGATTAACCATGCCATATGCAAAATGCGTCTTAATTGAAAAATAATATATTTGTTTCAAAATAGAATATATGACAATATTTAAATATAATATATCCTATACTGACAAATCATCTCCGTTCAGAATCGTTTTTCGTATACAATGATACCTATCATTGCATTCAAATTTAATCCCATCCATTACAGTAACCTACAGTACAGCAGAGCGACATCTACGACTTTTTTTTTTCTCGATTTTTTTGAAAACTGTTGAAAAATGTTTACTTTTGACCTGTATAATGCACCAAGGATATTCACTTTTACATCGGAAACCACCTCCAAAGTTTGAAATTGAAGCATTATTTTGACTAGTTATGCTGTACACAGACACACACAAAAAAAAAAACACACACATCATTGTAAAATCAATACATTCATCACTTCTTTCAGAATCTAAAATTTAATTAAAATATTTTGTATTTTCGGACTTCTTGTCAAACTATTTCCTAAATGGACTTTCGTCCATACATATTTTGTCTCCAGACTTTTCATCTGGGATTCATATACTCTACTACATATAGTTAAGATATATTTAAGTTGCATAACAAAGTAGATAATAGGCAATAGTCAATGAGTTTTAAGTAATTTAGTATTAACAACTACGACTAGTTAAAAATATAACAGTAAATAACTGCAAAATTTCAAAAAATGATGTGAAATGTTTCAAGTTTCTATTAAAACTATATTATAAATAACAAAAATCATTTGATCTTAACCTATAATTTTTTTTCATTTTCAATAAAAGAATTTTATAATGATTCTCAATATTTAATATTAAAAATAACTTCAAAACTGTTTTCATATTTTTGTATTTTTGATAAAGTTTCAAATATTGTTATAAATATTTTAAAAAACTGATTTCAAGTAAAAATATCTATTTTTCCTACACATATTTTTTTACCCTAATTATTTTTAATGTACTTATATCTTTAGATTCAATTTTCTACTTCAAACCACCCTAAATTGAAAATTGAAGCATTTTACTGCTCAAAAAATATACATTATTGTTAAACCAAAACATACATCACTTTGTTTCAGAATCTAAAAGAATGAAAATTATTAAAACTAAAAATACATTTAGATTTCATTTTTAATTAAAAACATTATTTTTTATGGATTCACACAACAACTTATTGTTTACATTTTTTAAGGTATTGTTTGGCGACAATTTCACTACTTATATTACTTTTTAATTGTCTATTCTCAAACAGAATCACGAATATTTAGATAAATTAATTATTTAAATAACCTTGTTATTCAAAATGTATTATAGGTAATAGTAAATTACCGGGATTTAATAATAAAATATTTTATTTAAAAGTAATAATTATTTAAACTTAAAATTAAGTTACTTATTTTAGAAATAAATTTACCTCATAATACAATTTTTAATTAGCTACCTATTCAAATATTAGTTTTTACAATTGTCCTAATATTGCTTTTATTATTTTCTTTAGAAAGTTAACAGAAACAACAGATATTCAAAAAGAATACAGCAATATTTTACTAAATTTGCTTTCTTTTAAATCTGTAGATATTGTATTACACACATACTTAGCACTTAATAATACATTGAAGAAAATATTTTTTTATTTAAATTTTGAATCGAATAAAATTAACCGGTTAATAAACAATGTATTATCTACTAATGTGTTGAATGAAATTATATGTTTCGGCTGTAATAATTCAAACCAACAGGTATGTTAATTTTATTTTTTAAACTATTGATTGTTAAAATAAATATATTGTATTTAGATATGTCAATCAGCATCAGAAATTATAGAACAGATGATAAAAAATAAAAACATAATAAATGATAATCAATGGAAATATTTTTTAAATAATTTGGCTCCAATCTTTCCAGTATTATATTGTTATGCTAACCAAATATCTACATTCGGTCAAATTGTTTTGAATTTGTTTGATCCTGATCAAGCAAAGAAACTCAATATTTCAAAATTAGTGGTATGTTATTAATTTATAATTGTATTGTAATACTAGCCCTCCGTGCTAGTTTTATTGTAATGTATATTTTATATAAGTATTAATATATATAAAAGGTTAGGTAAATAATTTTTTTGTATTTTTTCAATTGAAATCTAGACCTTTTGATATGCAGTTTGGTATGAGAAGTGAATTTATCTATTTATGTTATTGATTACATTAATTTAACTGAGACAAAAGAAAACTAATTCAAAGTATAATTTTTTTTCTTAAAATTATTGATAACCTGTTTATTATTAGGGCAGTGTGTTTTCTAAGTATCTTCCAAATGTAACGAATAAATCAAACAATATACTATCACAATATATAATTTTGAAATATTTTACTTTATTATTTGTATTAGTTTATACATTTAAAAATCATAATTTATCATAATATATTTAAATAATTAATTTGATTTTTAGATACTTCATTCGGCAGTTGCAATGATGTTCAGCAAAGACAAAAACACTCGGTTTGAAGCAAATAATAGAATTACATGGATTTTTAAAACATCTCTAAATAAAAACATTAAACTGCCTAATGATATTTTTTTAATAGAAATTGATGAAGTAAATGACCAAGTAGACAAACCTATTGGTGAATATAATGTACGTAATATATATGAATGTTTTCTTATTTTTAATTTATTAAATAAATTATACAGTGGTGACTGGTAGAGTAAACTTGCTGTAAGCCTTGTAAGTTTATCAAATAATCATAATGTATTATTTTCCTTTCAACTCTATAAATTTGTTGCAAAATCGTGACAGCTACATGTAACCCAAGTACATGAACGAATATTAATAATCGTAAAATAATTGATCACTTGGAAATTTCCAAAATAGACTTAGTATTTGGCACTATTACAATAACTTTCATAATATATTTTAATTTAATTTAATTTTAGAATCTGAGTGGAGCGATGAATGTATTGATTTTACCATGATTTTTTTTTTGTGCCTGTCATCACGTTTTGGGGCAGTAAAAATGCTTCAATTTTTGACTTAAGTACCTCGTTCGATCAGAAAGTGAATCTAGTTGGTACTTTGGGGGGTCAAAAGTAAAAAATTCTTAATACTTTTCTAAATAATCGAGAAAAACAAACTAAAAATTAAGGAAAATACGGGAAATTTTACGCACTATCAGTTTTCGACAAAATTTATTTTGGTTTTTGATGTAACTTTATAACAAATGACCATAGATACATAAAATTTTTAACGAATGTTTATTGTTTATATAAGTATATTCTATCCACCATGCAATTTTCAAAAATGTTCGATTTAAGTTGAACTATTCATAGGTATTTGCAGTTTTTGATCATTATTAGTTTCTTTTAAATAATATCGACAAAAATATATTTGTTAGGCAGTAAAGCTTGAAAATTTAATACAAAGCTCTTAACATATTGTTACAATAGCAGTTGAAAAATAAAAAACTCATAGTCACAATTTTTTTTTTATAAGCATTCAAAGTTTGAATTTTGACAAAATATGTAAAAATCACAAGAATTCACAAATTATTTTAAGCTAGAAATTCATAAAAAATTTTCTTTTTAAATCTAAGATTTGAAAATTTAATACAAGATTCCTTAAAAGTTTTTCAATCTTTATCACAAATAAAAAGTCCACCGGAAATTCAAATTAAATTTTTATGAGCATTTGAAATTTAAATTTTTACAACATTGGATTTTCACTTTTAGCAATTTCTTTATTTTGGTGTAACTCTAAAACAAATGACCGCAGTCCGCATATACTTGAAATTTTCACTGAATGTTAATATAGATATTTTATATATTTGATAAAATTTTCAAAATATTGAATTAATATTGAAATATTGTTTTGAGCTGTTTACTGACATTTTAATTTTTCAACTTTTTAGATTCTGAACGAAGTGATGAATGTATTAATTTTACAATGATATGTGTTTTAGATTCTGAACGAAGTGATGAATGTATTGATTTTACAATGATGTGTGTTTTTTTTTTTTTTTTTTTTGTGTGTCTGTGTACAGCATAACTAGTCGAAGTAATGCTTCGATTTCAAACTTTGGGAATGGTTTCCGATGTAAAATTGAAGATCTTTGGTGTATTATAGAGGTCAAAAGTAAACATTTTCCAACAGTTTTCAAAAAAATCGAGAAAAACAAAAAAAAAATGACAGAAAAACGGGAATTTTTACGCAAAATCAGTTTTCGACCAAATCGATTTTTTTATATGGTTGTAATTCAAAAAATAATCACTTTAAATACTTGAAATTTTCACCAAATGTTTATGTTAGTGTTCTCTATATACAGTTTAATTTTCAAAAATGTTTGACTTTTTTTGAGTTATTTATAGACCACTGAAATTTACACTTTTTTTGAGAATTTTTTTTTGAAGTGTCGGTAAAAAAATGTTGGACAACCAAAAAAACTTGAAAATTTAATACAAGGTTCCTTATGAGTTTTTCTTATTGTAGCTAAAAAAAATTAAAAATCGTAAGTCACAATTTTTTTTAATAAGCTTTTATAGTTCAAAATTTTACGAAATCTGTCAAAAACGCGAAAATTTGCAAGTAATTTTGAAGTTGAAAAATCATAAAATTGTTTGCGTTTATAACTAAGGATTAAAAATACAACACTAAGTTCTCCATAAGTTTTCCTTCAAGTAGCTATAGAGAAAACTCGAAGCGTCTTTATAGGAAAAATTTTAATTGCGTTTGAATTTTAAATTTTTACGAAATAGCGTAACGATAACGATTTATCCTGAAACGATTTTAAATATTTGTTATTATTCAAAAAGTATGAGTCCTAGATACTTGAAAATTTTACCAGTTATTAAGATTGGCATTTTCTTTACATGATTTAATTTTCAAAATATTTTGACTTTTTTTGAGATATTTATAGACAACTGAAATTTTCAATATTTCTGAAAATTTTTTTGGAAGGGTCGATAAAATTTTTTGACCCTATCATAATACTTGAAAATTGAATACAAAGTTCCTCATAAGTTATTCTTATAGTAATCAAAAAATTATAAAAATACATAGGCACAATTTTTTTTATTAGCATTTGAAGTTCAAATATTGACTTAATACGTAAAAATTACGGCAATGTTCAAATTATCTTAGATAGAAATTCATAAAAATTTTTCTTTTTTGATCTAAGATTTGAAAATTTAATACAAGGCTCCTATAATATTTTTACAATAGCAGTTGAATAATAAAAGAAATGCGTAGTCACAAATTTTTTTTATAAGCATTTAAAATTCAAATTTTGACTAAATACGTAAAAATTACGGCAATGTTCAAATTATCTTAGATAGAAATTCATAAAAGTTTTTCTTTTTAATTCTAAGATTTGAGAATTTAATACAAGGCTCATAATATATTTTTACAATTGCAGTTGAAAAATAAAAGAAATATATAGCAACATTTTGTTTTTACATGCATTCAAATTTTAATTTTGACAACATCGTAAGAATCACGAAAATTCGTAAATTATTTTATTCTAGAAATTCATAAAAAATTTTCCTTTTATACCTAAGATTTGAAAATTTAATACAAGGCTCCTAAAATATTTTTACAATATCAGTTGAAAAATACAAGAAATGTATAGTCACATTTTTTTTTTTTACAAGCATTTAAATTTTAATTTTGACAACACACGTAAAAATCACGTAAATTCGCAACTTATTATAAGTTAGAAATTCATAAAAAATTTTCTTTTTAAATCTAATATTTGAAAATTTAATACAAAATTTCTTACAAATTTGTCAATCTTTATCACAAAAAAATTTCCACCGGAAATTCAAATTAAATTTTTATTAGCATTTGAATTTCAAATATTGACAAAAATTCGTCAAAACCATGAATATTTGCAAATTATTTTGTAGTTCAAAATTCATAATATTGTTTGTATTTATATCTAAGGTTATAAAATTTAACACCAAGTTTTCCACAAGTTTTGCTTCAAATAGCTATAGAGAAAATTTGAAGCGTCATTATAGGAAAAATGTTTTGAGCGTTCAAGTTTTAAATTTTTATGAAATCGCGTAATGATAACGATTTATCTTCAAACCAGGTATTCGCATATATAAGGTATTATGAATTATGATAACTACATGATAACTACATTAATTGATTAACCATGCCTTATGCAAAATGCGTCTTAATTGAAAAATAAAATATTTGTTTCAAAATAGAATATATGACAATATTTAAATATAATATATCCTAGAATGACAAATCATCTCCGTTCAGAATCGTTTTTCGTATACAATGATACCTATCATTGCATTCAAATTTAATCCCATCCATTACAGTAACCTACTGTACAGCAGAGCAACATCCACGACTTACCGTCTTTTTGGTTTTTTTTCTATAAATGTCGATAAAAATGTATGTGTTCGGTAGAAAAGCTTGAAAATTGAATACAAGGCTTCTAACATATTGTAACGATAGCAGTTAAAAAATATTAAAAATACATAGGCAAGATTTTTTTTTATAAGCATTTAAAGTTTAAATTTTGATTAAATACGTAAAAATTACGACAGTGTTCAAATTATCTTAGATAGAAATTCATAAAAGTTTTTCTTTTTAGATCTAAGATTTGAAAATTTAATAAAAGGCTCCTAACATGTTTTTACAATAGCAGTTGAAAAATAAATAGTCACAATTTTTTTTTATAAGCATTCAAGGTTTGAATTTTGACAACATATGTAAAAATCACGAAAATTCGCATATTATTTTAAGCTAGAAATTCATAAAAATTTTTCTTCTTAGATCTAAGATTTGAAAATTTAATACAAGGCTCCTAACATATTTTTACAAAAGCAGTTGAAAAATAAAAGAAATACATAGTCACAATTTTTTTTACCATCATTCAAATTTTAATTTTGACGACATACGTAAAAATCACGAAAATTCGCAAATTATTTTAAGATAGAAATTCATAAAAAATTTTCTTTATAAATCTAATATTTGAAAATTTTTAATAATCTATAATATATCCTAGACAGATAAACTGTCTCCGTTCAGAATCGTTTTTCGTATACAATGATACCTATCATTGCATTCAAATTTAACCTACCCTAGTCAGAGGTCCACCCCACCCCCTAATGTATAGCAGTGCGATACCCACTTACTCGCTATTTTTTGGTGTGAAGCTGCCCTAATATTCAATTATAAGAAAATGAATATGATTTATAATTGTTTATGTTTTTAGAAAAAGGATTTACATGACATGATAGATTTAATATCTAATGAATGTTCGAGTCATCAAACTATTAAATGTGCTTTATACAAAATATCAGTGATGCTTGAACATAATCATCTTCAACAACATTTTATTCAGACTGGAGGAATAGATATTATATTAAATTTACTTAAATCATCTAAAGTATTGATTATTAATTACTATTTATGATTTTTCTTTGCAGTATCTATTAATATCACTAATTATTTTTTAGGTGTTTGTTATTGAGCGTGGCTTGTTAATTGTATTATTAAAATTAATTTTATGTTTCACAAAGAAAAAAAAAAATAATATTAATGATCACAACTCATTAGCAAATAATATTGAAATACAACTTCTATTAATCTCAGGTACATCAATTATAGTACTACAATTGTTCATCTTTAAACTAAAAACTTTTTTATTTATTGCAGTTTTATCTGATTTCCATGAAGTTCCTCTTGTAAAACAATATGTGTTTCAAATTTTTTTTTATTGTATTTTCAATCAATATTTAACTTACTTTGGAGAAATACCAAAATTAGTTGCAAATAAAATAAATACTCCTATTCAATTCAACAAATCTTGTAATACAACTAATATTCCTGATGATGCAATGTTATTTTCAAGTAAGACTAAAAAAAATGTTATCAAACTTATTTGAATCAATAAATGTTATTTATTATTTATTTTAGAAATTAAAGAGAACCACAATTATATGGAAGTTATAATACTAACATGGAATTTGAAGAATTATGGTGGTATTGATGTATTTTTGGAAAATGGCCATACTGCAAACGGTCAAAACCATGAATTCATCAATGTTTTTCATCATTTTAGAAAAGCCTGTATTAACTGGTCAGTTAACAAATGTTTGGTTGACTTAATTGCTGCTAAGTCACATCAAGTAGCATTAGTCATTCTTGGTGATTTAAGGAGGTAACTATTTCATTTATTGTGTATGGCTTATATTTACAATAACTTACCATTTTTATTTTTATTTAAATGTATACCCAACAATTTTTTATGGTAGGGATGGTGAAACCTTTTTTGGGTCTAATGCCAAATTATTACAATTTTAAGGTTTTAACAATTTTTCATGTACCCAAAGTTTATAAACACTTAATAGAACATGATAAATATAATAATATTATAGTAGCATAATCAATTTTACATAGGAATATCATAATTTTTCACTATTTTAATTTTTTGCGTGCCATTAAAATTTGATTAACATGCCTCTTTTAGACCCGTGCCTTGGGTCATCACCCCTGCTATATGACCATTATTATAAATGATATGAACTTTCTGGTAGAAACTCTCGAGTTTTGAATATTGCTAAAATAGTTGTATAAATGATAAAATTACAATAAAATTGAAAAAAATTCACTCAAAACTTTTATCTTTTAATCTGTACTAACATGACAACGTATTTAAAACTTGCTTAGCAATAAATTGGAAAAGTAGAAGAAAAGTTGCATTCTAACAATGCCCTAAAACGTGAAGGTTGCCCAACGTGCCCTATTAATGTAGTACAAAATCCAAAATTGTTTCTTATGTGATATGTGAATCAGAACATTACATACTACACAAAATTTACTTCTTGGAGTTTAGAAACTGAAGGATGTTCATGTTTTATAAAAAATGTTGTTAATCTTAATCACATATTACAAATAAAAATAAAAATATATTATATTCAATCTGCAATAAAAATGTTTACAATAGGTAATTTGGAGGAGATAAAAGTATACAGGACTGGACAACATGATGAATGGGTGGGTTCAATGAATCTATTACATATTTCTAAGCTGTTGTTTATTTTTTCCCCTATTATTTATTTTGTATTTGGATTAAATTATGTAAGTTAATTGTTGTCTAGCTGGACTTCAAGATTTCGAGTGAATAGTGTTGCTAATTTGTTCGGATGTATTTTAACTCTCTGCAGGTTGAACCAGTTTTAGAATTCATTAAGGTGTTTGGAATGCGTCAGAGGCTCTGATTAGGTCGACATTTATTGAGATAAAGGTTGTATCGTCAGTGAAGGTTACAAGCATGGTGTCTTTAGTGTGAAATGTTATTACTGTTATAAGAGATGAGAAATTGAATTTTGACTCGTAGACCTTGCCAGATTAGTATGAGACTCCATCACAACAGTTTGCTTCGCTTATCACAAACCCCTAATAACTATAATTTAAATAAAAAAATTAAAATAATAATTTGTTATTTTATCATGTTAATATTGACATACTGTCAAGTCTTGATATCTCAAATTTCAAGGGAAGTAAAAATTAATTTGACATATATTTTTTGAGTTACATAACTTGAATTTTTTAAAGATACTTAACTAATTTGAGTTAGATATTATCATTATATGTATATTTATAAACTACAGTTACAATTAAAATATTGCATTTTAAAACTCATTTCCTATATAATATGTATTTATTAGGTAATATAATAGTGGTTTAATTTTATCTATGGCAGTCATATTTGATCCTCAAAAAATTTTAACTCTTTCTTTACTGTTTTTAATCCTACTACCCCTCCTGAACAATTCTATTTTTTTAAAACAAATGTTTGATTCTAATAATAAAATTTAAGATATAACTTTGAGTTATTTATGCCAACTAGTTTTACATTTGACTTATCACGACAAATATTGCACTAAGTGTATAGGAATTTCCTAAAGACAAAAAAAAATTGAGTTATCGAGACTAGACTATATGTATCATACTATTATTAGATTGAAAATTGTTGTCATATTTAGTCTTTATATTTTACATATTATGCTAACTAAAATTAGGTACATAAATAAGTTAGTGTATTATGTACTATATTGAGACTAAATATAACAATTTTTAACCTATTAATAGTATGATCTAAGACTTAAATAACTATTAGTTTATATCTAATTATTTCAATGTTATATTTAATTGTTTAAATATTGATTAAAAATTAAAAAACACTTTCTTTTTTTAAAATAAAATGTATTATTTATACTTTTTAATAGTTAAACAACAATTAATTTATTGAAATAAATATCTTATTTAGGTGTTTTTTATCAAAATCTTTTAATCCTTAGCTTGGAGTCAACCAAAACTAATTAAAAACTTGTAATTATTCATCACTTGAATGCGGGTAGGTAGTAGTATGATACAGAGGCGTAATTAGGAATTTGGTTTTTTTGTGGGGGGGGGAGATTTTATGATTTTAGCAAAATCTGTAAGCCTCATACAGTAACCTACCCAACCAAATATAAAATGTCAGCAGTAGAACAAAAGTTTTGAGGGGATCTATCCCCTCACTACCCCTTAATTACGCCCCTGGTATGGTACATGGTACACTGAACACTGAAGACTGAACACTTCAAAAAACATTAAAATTTTAAATGATTAATTAATGATAAAATGAAAATTATTATGGGTTTGTGATGATCGTACAGCTGTGATACTGATAAGAATAAAATTGCTGTCTTGACGCTTAGCTTCTATCATAGATTATATAAAACTATACTTGTATTCTGTACTTCAGCTGACCACAACTACACATAACGACATAACACATAGATAATATATACATGGATTGGACCTTCGACCATATAAGCTAATAGACGCGGCATACGGTAAATATCTTGACGCCAACATCATGTAGCGTGTGACGTCACGTTTGGGCAATAACGCCGGCCGGCGGCCGGACTTTAAATAATATTCCAATAAAATATGATCGATTAATGGCTAACTTACACATTTTAATTCTTAATTTCTTATTTCCTTACTATAACACTAATTACTATTTATCTATCTATCTGTGTATCTCGGTTTTTCTCCTATTTTACGAGTTATTTATTAATTAAAATATAATTATTAAATTAAATTTACCTAAATGATATATTTAGAACTAGTATATTGTTACCTCATTGTAAACTCTCAGATTAATATACACTTGAAATCATAAAATAGCAAGGCTGGGCAAGTTAACTATTTTTTTAAACTCGTTAAGACAAGTTAATATAGAAAAATTAAAAAGTAAGTTAAGTTTAAAGTTAAAAGTTACTTCTATTTTTTTTAACTTGCAAAAGTTACAAGTTAATTAGAAAATAAAAGTAACTTAACTTAGTTAAAAATAAGTTACTTTTTTTTTAGTATAAAATTAATAATTATATATATTATATATCATATGAATATCAAAAGTAAAATAATGCAACCAAAAACTAAGCTTTTCAACAATCATACTTTAACTATCATTATAATAAAACCATGATCATTTATCAAATATTTCAAAACACAATACTTTCAAGTTTCAAAGAAAGCAGTTTGAAACTATGAAAGCTGGAATGTGAAAAATAATTATCGACGACAAGGGACAGACTCGAGACATACAATACGACAGTAAACAATGTGTTCCAAACGGCAAACACTGTGAGCCTGTGAACGAGTGTCGAGTGAACACCAACGTCACCAACACCAAATAAAATAAACAAATTAATAATAACTCGAAATTGTTTTGCCTAAACGTGACGTCATATCATTAAACATGATGGCTACATAATTGTGCCTATGCAAGCATATGATATTAAGACGCGTCTATTAGCTTATAGGGTCGAAGGATAGGACATTAGGTGGTTTGGTATGTGCTCAAAGTGTTCATATGTTACCACAATGGTTATATCCGGTTAACACGTCTTGTGTAATCCTCAAATCTCTATAGCCTACATTGTACAATAAGTGATTACGTCACAATTTAAAAAGTAAAAATAAATTCATTTTTTATTAGTAAAATTATATTATAGACTATAGTTATTAAACTATCATTTATTCATTTGTCAATTTGTTATTACTGGTTTTTAAAAAGAATTAGTTTAGTAAATGTTGACCTAATTCTTAATTGTTCGTTTTTTTTTTTGATTTCGCAAAGTGTTATCTATGTTTATACTCTGTGTTGATAACATAGTTTTATCATAAACCACTAATGTAACCACATGTAACCAGTGTGGTAACATATATTCTCTTCGGTCACATTATACCGTGTGTATTAAGTATAGGGCAGCACTGTCCTATCCATGTATATATTATCTATGCAACTTCACCATAGTCAAACCGGTATTCTGTGTTTCGGTAACATGGTGGTGGCATTATAGTGTGTTAATGTATACCTAGACGTGACTGGCACAATTCCATATATATATATATATATATAATATTAAGAGTACTAATAGTACTATCTTACATCGTTTTAAATACAATCAGTTACAGACTTTACAGTCCAAAATCCGGGTTAGTTATTACTGATTACACATCTTCTGCAATTCAATGTTTGACTTTGAAAGATAATATTAATCATTGATTATTAATTAAGTTTATTTTTTACGTGGAGACGTGCAGTTTGTAGAGGTTATAACACCTAAAAAGTGATTTTTTTCTTGAAATATTAAAATTTCTCTCTATCTACCAAAGGTTAAGGTTAACTTATAGCTATTATTATATATTAGTTGTCAAAATGGCAATTTTTTTAAGATCATCAGTGTCTAAATCGAAATTGGTTTTTTCACTATCAAAAATTATAACACCTGTAACTTCAATGAAGCTGTCCACATGTAACTTAGAGTACATAATTACTGAAAAAGTTGGCGAGAAACAAAATGTTGGCCTTGTCAAACTTAATAGACCTAAGGCTTTGAATGCATTATGTGATGGTTTGGTCACAGAACTAACTGAAGCCGTATCTGCTTATGACGCTGATGATTCAATTGGAGCTATTGTTGTTACTGGTAGTGAACGTGCATTTGCGGCTGGTGCTGATATCAAGGAAATGCTTGACAAGACTTATTCAACTAACCTAAAAATTGGCTTACTTAAACAATGGGACAATCTGAGTAAATGCAAGAAACCAGTTATTGCTGCTGTTAATGGTTTTGCTCTAGGTGGCGGATGTGAATTAGCAATGATGTGCGACATAATCTATGCTGGAGAAAAAGCTAAATTTGGCCAACCCGAGATTGTGATTGGAACAATTCCTGGAGCTGGTGGTACTCAGCGTATGATACGTTCTTGTGGTAAAAGCTTTGCAATGGAAGTATGTTTATCTGGAAACCAAATTTCTGCCCAAGAAGCTTTAGCTAGAGGATTAGTTAGTAAGGTGTTTCCACCCGAAAATTTAGTAGACGAGGCTATTAAATTAGCTGAAAAAATAAGTGATCATTCGCCTTTAATTGTTGCATTATGTAAAGAATCTGTAAATTATGCATATGAATCAAGTTTAAGCCAAGGTTTACAATTTGAGAAGAAGTCATTCTATGGAACTTTTGCAACAGATGACCGGAAGGAAGGGATGACGGCGTTCGTTGAAAAAAGGAAACCAAACTTTTCTAATAATTAATTTTAAATATAATTCTATTATATAGTATTCAGTACTATTGTTTTTAGTGTTTTTACATTTAAATTTTAATATATCTATTGTTAATTTGTATACACAATATATTTATTATCTTTGTTCAGTGTTTATATCAAACTATTATCACTAAATATGAAGAAAAATTAAAATAGATGTTATTTGTAAGGGAAATTTAGTTAGCTGTGAACTACTTGTGATGTTAATAATACCTACAATAAGATAATAAAATATTTAAAAAAAAGTTTGTTGTACCCTACTGATGATAATGTTATTTTGAAATTTTAATTAATAAGACCAATAAATGTGTAATGAAATTGTAATATTTAAATTTGAGTAAATTCTTAAATACTACAAAAGTTCATTCCCTAGAGCTACCTAACTGGTATATACTTATTACAGTATTATACTGTATTGAAATTTATCATACATATTGATATCATTCTTATTATAATTTAAGAATATGTTCTAAATATATTAGTTAAATTAATGTAAAATATTATTTGCCCAGATATTTAGAAATAAGTGTATACATAGAGCAATTCAAAGTAAATGAAGAATTATTTGAAAATGCGTTAAAAAAGTTTTTGATATTGCCTCCAATTTTTTTAACTGATTTACAAACATTAATCGTTGTTTTAAAACTAATACACTTTGCATTGGCAAAAAGTATGTATCTTTATAATTAGATAAAATAAATTACCTTGATCCTCATTTTTTTTTTAATATTTCTAGGAGTATTAATTAATAAATTAAATTGGGTAGCTGAAATATTAACTAAGTCCAAATCTATGCATCACAATATGGCGGATGATTTTAAAAATGATGACAAATCAAAACAATTGGTTTGTAATTAATATTATATAGATAACATGTATATTTTTTCAAGTTAATAATAATATTTTTGTTTTCCAGTGTAATCAATTTTTTATTGAACTTTATGAGGTATATTGGCTTTGTTTAAAAAACTATAGCCAATTTTCAACATTAAATTTAACAAAACTATTATTTGATCGATTGGCATCTACAAAAAAAGAAATTGGTATAAAAATATTTATAACTATATTTAACTGTTGAATATCGCAAACCCATTTAAATCTAAATATACGGTGTAATTCAGTGAGTGCTCATCCCTCATCTCAATTCTCTATTTATCTAAATTTTAGATTCTGAGCGGAGCGATGGATGTATTGATTTTACAATATGTTTTTTTGTTTTTGTGGTGCACACAATAAGTTAGATTTTCCAGGTTGAAAAGTGAATCTAGTTGGTGCATTGGAGATGGAAATTCCCTGTAATTTTCAAAAGCACAGAGAAAAACAAAATAAGAAAAAACGAGAATTTTAAGCCAAATCAATTTTTGAGAAATTTGGTTTTAGATATTGGTATAACTCTAAAACAAATTACCGTAGACACTTAAAATTTTCACTGAATGTTTAAACTGGAATTTTCTATACTTATTATTAATAGCTAATGTAGTTAATGATGACTTATATATATTAATACTTTATAATACATTGTATATACCTACTATAAATAACTGAGTGAGTGAGATTTTTTATATGGTTGTAATTCAAAAAATAATCACTGTAAATACTTGAAATTTTCACCAAATGTTTATGTTAGTGTTATATATATACAGTTTAATTTTCAAAAAATTTGACTTTTTTTAAGTTATTTATAGACAATTGAAAGTATCGGTTAAAAATTTCGGATGACCAAAAAAAACTTGAAAACTTAATACACGGTTTCTATTGTTCTTATTGTAGCTAAAAAAAATTAAAAATCGTTAGTCACAATTTTTTTTTTATAAGCGTTTATAGTTCAAATTTTTACGAAATATGTTGAAAACGCGAAAATTTGCAAGTAATTTTAAAGTTGAAAAATCATAAAAATTTTTCTGTTTATAACTAAGGATTAAAAATATAACACTAAGTTTTTCTTTAAGTAGCTATAGAGAAATCTCTAAGCGTCGTTATAGGAAAAATTTAAAGTGCTTTTGAATTTTAAATTTTTTCGAAATAGCGTAACGATAACGATATATCCTCAAACGATTTTAAACATTTGTTATTATTCAAAAAGTATAAGTCGTAGATACTTGAAAATTTACCAGTTATTTAGATTGGCATTTTCTTTATATGATTTAATTTTCAAAATATTTTGACTTTTTTGAGGTATTTATAGACAACTGAAATTTTCAATTTTCTGAAAAAATTTTTTGAAGGGTTGATAAAATTTTTTCGGCCCAATCAAAATACTTGAAAATTGAATACAAAGTTCCTCATAAGTTATTCTTATAGTTATTAAAAAATTATGAAAATACGTAGGCAATTTTTTTTTATTAGCATTTGAAGTTCAAATATTGACTAAATACGTAAAAATTACGAAAATTCGCAAATTTTTTTAAGCTAGAAATTTATACAAAATTTTCTTTTTAATTCAAAGATTTGAAAATTTTTAATTATCTATAACAGGGGTCGGCAATAGGCGGCCCGCGGGTCATGTCCGGCCCGCGGAAGGGAAATAACTGGACCGCCAAAAATTATCTTAATTTTCCCATATATATAGGATATATATCACTCCCCCTCCGTTCATAACAAAAATTAAACCAATATTGAAATCGATTTCATTAGGCGCTGAGACAATAATAACGGTTTATGATTATCTGTATTCTGAGTTGTTGTTGAACGTGCCACAGTCATGGCTGCGGGCCGAGTCGCTTGCATTCGCGCGCGCGCGCGTGTGTGTGTAAAATACAATATTCAGAGGCGATCTATTTTTATGATTTATTAGGAAATTACGATAGCATTCATCGTATACCGCTGTTTATAATAATAGTCACGATAACAGAACACCATACATTGAACCTACTTCTTGAAACTTAGCTCAAGAAAAGAAATGTCATTTTTCTCATTAATACAATTTTGTTATTATTAGTATGAATGTATAATTACTTTATAAATAATTAAATACTTTGTCTTAAAATGTTTTTAATACAAAAATAAATACATTAATGATAAAATTAAGTTTAAGATTTTTTTGGCCCTCGAAATTTTTTTTTTTAAATATTTGGACCGCCATATAAATTAATTGCCGACCCCTGATCTATAATATATCCTAGACTGACAAATAATCTCCGTTCAGAATCGTTTTTCATATACAATGATACCTATCATTGCATTCAAATCTAACCTACCCTAGTCAGAGGTCCATCCCACCACCTATGTACAGCAGAGCGATACCCACTTTCCCGTTTTTTTTTTAAAAAATTAATATAGATAAAAATTTATTTGTTTGGCAGAAAAGCTTGAAAATTTAATACAAGGCTCTTAACATATTGTTACAATAGCAGTTGAAAAATAAAAGAAATTCATAGTCACAATTTTTTTTATAAGCATTCAAAGTTTGAATTTTGACAAAATACGTAAAAATCACAAAATATTTTAAGCTAGAAATTCATAAAAATTTTTCTTTTTAAATCTAAGATTTGAAAATTTTTAATAATCTATAATATATCCTAGACAGATAAACCATCTTTTCTCAGAATCGTTTTTCGTATACAATGATATAATATCATTGGATTCAAATTTAATTCCATCCATTACAGTAACCCACTTGTAACCTACTGTACAGCAGAGCGACATCCAAGACTTACCCGCCTTTTTTAATAATAACAATATAATAAATTAATAATATGGTATAATATATCCTAGTCTGATAAACCACCTCCACTCAGAATCGTTTTTCGTATTCAATGATATTATATCATTGAATTAAAATTTAATATCATTCATTACCTACAGTAACGTACTGTAGAGCAGAACGACATCCTTTTGAATTAGAGTATATTATTATTAATTATATTTAAGATGATATTTTAAAATATTTAGATTTTTATTCCATTTAAGTATTCTGTCATCATAAATCAATAGTTTTTTCACACAAGAACCTTTTCGACACCCTTTTTACTGTAAACTAATAAGCAGAAAAGAAAAAAAAATATTAAGTGTATTTTTTTATGCTTATAATGATTCTAGTCTTACATAAATTATAAAATATATTATGTAATATTTAGTCTACTAGTTAAATGCTCATTACACTCAGAAAATTGTATAAATTATAAAAATGTAAAGAAATTACTTTAATTTTAAAATCATCATTGCCTTAAAATTCTTTTCATGATTATTATTGTAGGGAATATCCTTATGTACATAAAGTTTAATAATTCAGAGACTACTTCAGATTTTTATAAATCAAAACTTTCATAAAAATCATTTTGCTTAACAATTTACAGTAGGAAAAAAAGTTTATAAGATCATATTGTTAGAAAATATCTCTAAAAGTTATGAAAATCTAAATATTATTGAAGATAGGTGTTCTAAAAAATGTCACGAATCACAACTTGTAAAATTTATATTTAAAAAAAAAAATATGAATGAGCAAATTGGTGAATCACTGAATGTATATTTAAAATAGATATTATTATAATATAGTACACTTAATTTTTTTTTTTTATGAATTATACATTTTTATTGTCTTTAAAATAATGTCTAGTATTTGTTAAAACTAAAATTGTTCAACATAAATTTTAAATACCTATTTAATAAAAGAAATTTTTTTATAGATATATCAACAAATATCTTGTGAAAACAATAAGTTATTGAAATGAATCTAACATTTAAATATATAGTACTCAACAATTATTAATTGTTTCATTGTTTGCATAATACTAATAGTATATGAATTTTTTTTCAGTTTTATTTCAAATTAATATGAAGTGTCTTACTTTATTGACTGAAAATCCAAAAAATATAGATAAAGACCTTGTAAAAACATATTTATCTCAATTTATTTCATTTAAAACAATACTGATGAATAACTCAAATGAAAAAAATTTGCAACGAAGTTATTTGACTGTATTGAATCACATCCTTCACTATACAATTTTAGTACCAAATGTAAAATAAATATTCAGTTTATTGCTGTATTCCCAAGTTTAATGCATATTATTATTAAAATATTATTTTACTAATAGATTTCTGAAGTATGGTGTATGTACGACTGGGAAACATGGACATGGTCAATGATACACTGTACTGATTTATTAGTACGTGCTCTAGTCTTTCAATTTTCAGCTGGCTTGGCTGTTATTGATATTCCAGTATCACATAATTTAATTCACCTTGCGTTAAAGTAAATATTTTAGTGTTTTACCTCATTTATTTTTTCACTGCTATACTATTTATGCTTGCCTACCTATGTATGCTATATAAAATAACAAAGAATAAATTTTTTGATTTCGAGATCTATATGATCTAACTAAAATAATACAAGCCAAGATTTACTAAAATTGTATGATTACTGGCAATTAATGATAATATAAAATAAGGAAGGTAATAGTATGTTTGGAGCAGTGAAAAGGTTAATTAAATTATATACAGTAGGGTCTCGATTATCCGAACACAGGCTAATCCGAAAGACGCGGTAATCCGAACGGGCTTGAGAATTATCTTATCGCCATAATATGTACATACTACATAATATGTACATATTATGTATGTATTTGTAAATAATATTTTCCGGTAATAAAGTTTTTCAATTATGTGGGACAAGGCTACCAATTCATAACGGGAACCAATGTACAAAAAAAAATCAATATTTTAAATGGTAAAGTTCATAATTAATATTAATATTTTTATGTATTCAATGTCTTTTGAAATAACGAGTTTTTACACGATTAATACAAATAAAAATAAAATTTCATATTTTAAATAAAAATAAAATTGATGTTTTTTTTTTAAGCCATAGGTAATCTGAACAAATCGCTAATCCGAACGACCCCTTTCCCCAATCTCGTTCGGATTATCGAGACCCTACTGTATGCAGTAAAACCTCGCTAAGACGGAATCACTTAGGACTGTCGAATTTTTTCATCTTAACTAAGTTTCCAACTTGAGGGGCTCACATTCATTATGTATTTGAATCGGCACCAAATAAATTGTTCGTATATCCGGATTTTTGTCTTACAGAAGTTTTACTGTACATGCTTATTACAGTTTACATAATAATTAAAATTTGTTTTGTAGTTATTTTTGTGAATCAAATTGTTTGGAAAATTGTGTTGTTGCCGAGCAAGCGACTTTATTTTGTTCAAATCTGTTTTGTTTCCCTAAGTTTAAAGTAATGTTTATTGTTTGATCACATACATAATATATTTATTTCAAATAATATTATTTTATTTTTCCAGAATTTATGCCAACAATGCATTATTAAACTGGACTTTGATGCTTTTATTCAAATTATTAATTTGTGTTCATATCACGACTATACTAAACCTGGTGAGTAAAATGTTAGATGTTATTATAAATTTAAAATAAGCATAATTATAATTATTAATGAAAAACAAATTGTACAGCAAAACAAAACTTTTTGACGTCTCCAAAACTTGTGTCCAATATATGCTGCATGTTTTACAATATGTTTACATTGGCAGATGTAAATTTATATGAACTCGATCAACATAGTAAATTTGTACAAGCACTTTTCCTGTAAGTATTTTATATAGTATTAAACTGTTAAATATTTGATATTTTCTCAACTCTTGTAGTCTTGTATAAATGTTAGAATGGATTACCCTTCCTTATCAATCTATATATTTTATTTCATATTATAAAATAATTTCCATAACTCCCAAAATCATAATTAATATTAAGTTATTGAACTTCGCAATAATTTAATATAGTCTGTGAAGTACTATGTAAATATTTCTCCTTCTTATATTATTAGATGCTTGTGATCATGCATCATAACAAAAATTGTTGTATTCATTTTAAATTAATAACTATACTTATTTACTATAGGTGCTTAAAAAAATATTTGACTCCTATGAGAATTGAAAAACCTAATATCATGGAGATGTGTGGTCGCATATGTTCCATTCTTACACTATTTATACCTGTGAGCAATTATAATTTTGAAAATTTATTAAATTCTTTAAATGTTATCTATGAAAGGATTAATATTAATTTAGGTAAATATGACATTTTTCAGCAATATTTATCTAGTTAATTAAATAAAAAAAAAGACAAATTTTAATATTTTAATTATGTTTTAGATCATTGTACAACTATGGTATGGAGATCATTATTTAGACTAACAACAATAGTTATACAATGTACAAATTATAAAACATTTATTTTAACAAATAATTTAATAACGGCATTATTAACTAGTGTAACTTCTGAAAATAAAGATTTATGTATTGAAGCATTGCATGTGGTTTCTTTGGTATGTCCACAACTATCTAAAAGTAAGTAAATAATTCATATTGTACCTATCTTTAATCTTGAAGTTACTTGGGTATGTTGTGTTTAAAAAAAAATTTAATTTCCCATTAATATATTTAATTTAAAACCAATTATGTTATTTTTTTTACAAACTATAATGATATAACTTAACTTGTATTAACTAAAAGTATAATATTGTGGCTCCAAAATAAACAATGTCATATTTTAGAACAATTACTACTATTCGTGATATTAAACTTTACTTCTGAGTTCTCAGTATAATTACTTAATTTTTATGTAATTGATAATTTATTGTAAGTTATTTTCTTGTATATCCTTAACTGTACTAGCCTGGGTAATCTTATTTACTTTAGTCACTTTTGGGTCCTTCATTGCAGAATAAATAGTCATTATTCAACTCAACAATTATAACATAAAACTAAAGTATTGAACTCTTTAAATTTAAAAAAAAAAACAGACCATTTACCTAATCAATTCTTTAATCATTGAGAAAATATAAGTTAAGGGTTAATGTTTAGGTTATAAACATTTTAATGATCTAATAATATGAATTACAGTACAAAATGTTTTTGAAGTTTGATTAAAATATATTTTACTTACCTATTATTCTTCTAATAACCTAATCTAATGTAATAATATTATTAATGTTATACTTATATTTACTTTAACTATTAAAATTATCTTTAAATATTATTTTGATTTCATTTAGAATTTGCTCATCGTGTTTGTAACGTTTTAATTCATACATTGCTCTTGGAGTGGCATCATAAATTAAAACGAAAAATGTTATTAATTACATTGTCAAACATATTTATTGAACATCCATTTACATATGAAACAGCAAGGCAAGAAAATGTATTAAGTTTTATCATATCTAAATTGAAAATTATGCTGTTACAAGTTACTAAACAATCATATCAAAAATCAGTATGTATAATATATATACAGGTTGTATCTTATGTCGTTGTACACAGGGTTTTTTAACGATTACGGATCGACAACACGGAATTAAAAAAAAAAGAAAAAAGACTTGTTTCTTTATTTTGAACGACCAATTTTTTTATAACAATTTTAAAATTTTTAAGCAAACAGTTGTACTAACATCAAAATCAACATTTTTTTTTTCAAATGGTAACAAATATATTTTTTAATAGATTCTTATAGAGATTTTTTTTTTTAAATTTATGTTAAAATCATACATTTTGGTTCACTGGTTTATTTATTACGGGCACCCTAAACTTTAATAAATTGATTTAAACAAATTGTATTTTTAGATGTATAAATACATTTTTTTAAACTTTCTTTTAATAAAATTCTACACTTTTTTATAAACTTAGGTCGAAAATCTTATGATACACGCTCAAAAACAAAATAGAAATAGAAATATTTTTCTGTGATAATTGCCTACAAAACTGTTGAACATATTTTAACATACAATTATAAAATAAGTAAGTACATACATGCTTACTATTATTGTATGATCCTCATAAATACATGCTTACTATTATTGTATGATCCTCATAAATCGATTAATTTAAATTTTTTATAATTAGTTATTTTGTTTATTTAAAATAGTCTATATTTAGATACTAAATTAGGCAGATAAATTATTATAATAGTATTCAATTATTATTATTATAATAACATCGGAAATCTTTAATTAACACATGATACAGATACCTATAATATTATTGATAAATTAACTATTTATGTAAATAATTGCAAATGGTTTATTTAAAATCATGATTATTTAAAGATTCTAGTTATCTAACTTTATTTTTATTATTACAACAACATTGAAATGTTAAAAACAAGAATTTTTGATGAATGCCATAAATTAACACCTGCCAATTTTCAAAATATTCGTCAGGAATTCCAAGATTATACTACTGTCAAGAAGTAAATGGTATGCAATTCGAACATTTAATTTAAATTTTATAATCATTTAATTTTTTTTTTTTTTTTTTTAAATAACCCAAAAAAAATGTTTAAAAATATTTTTATTTAGTTCATTAGATAATGTATTTCCCATGTTTTTTGTGTCTGATAAGATTTTCGATTTAAGTTTATCCAAATACAAATCATCAAATCATGGTGTAGAATATTGCATTAAAAGAAAGTTTAAAAAAATGTATTTATAGTTTTAGAAATAGAATTAATTTAAATCAATTTATTAAAGTTTAGGGTGCCCGTAATAAATAAACCAGTGAACCAAAATTTATGATTTTAACATCAATTTTTTTTTTAAAAAAATCTCTATAAGAATCTATTAAAAAATATATTTGTTACCATTTGAAAAAAAAAATGTTGATTTTGATGTTGGTACAGCAGCTTGCTTAAAAATTTTAAAATTGTTATAAAAAAATTGGTCGTTCAAAATAAAGAAATACGTCTTTTTTCTTTTTTTTTAAATTCCATATTGTCGATCCATAATCGATAAAAAACCCCGCGTAGAAGACATAAGATACATCCTGTATATTAATCAATTATTGTGTTAAGATGGATTAATTAATATAATATTTATAAATATTGTAGAAAGTATTACAAAATGAGTATTTAGAAATCGTGAAATTTTGTTGCAATTTATTCCATGGATGTAATGACGCTAGAGAAGATGCTTCCACTGAATTACCAGATTTAATTCATAAATTTTGGCCTATTGTTATTGCCAACCCTAAATCAGATATTTTAATTTGTACACTACAAATGCTTGTATCACTTACATCTGCATGTGCTTCTGGTAAATAATTCTATTTGCTACTATTCATATTAAAAGTTTTAAAAAATATTTTACATGTCAATAAATTTTTAAAAATTCATTAGAACATAATAAAGTAACAGAATTACTTAAATGATGGAATTAAAAATTTAAAAAATTTATAGACTTTCAAAGTTTCATTTATGATGATTAGAAACTAATTTAAATTTTAGATGTGTAATTCAGTTTTTTTTATAATAAAATAATATATATATATATTATATATTATAAATATACAAATGTAAATTTTAACTTATAATAGAATACATATATTATAGCATGCAGTGCAATGACAATGACTAGTAGTACACTTGGAATGGAACCAAAAACTAAATGTACTTCATTTTCACTATTTCATGAAATAATTACATTATCTGCTAATTTTCATTTGAACGAAGATATTTTGAATATTACACTACTGTTAGTTATAAACTGTTGCCAAGCCCAAGAATGCCGTTTAATAATTACAAAAGTACAGTTTTGATTTATACTAATATGTTAATAATAATAGTATATTATACTAAGTATAATATACATTTTATTACTTTTTTAAAATATAATATTTATAACTTTTTCAGAGTAAGCTATTGTCAAACATTGTGTTGGCTCTAAATTTTAAAGACAAAAAATGTCCAATTAAAATTGAACAACAATGCTTAAAATTTTTACTGGTTTTCACAAGTTTCAATGAGGGACAAATACACCTTTTAAAAGTAAAAACAAATGATTTTTCAGTAAACAGTTTAAAAATAATAAATTTATTTTCTTCATTTTTTGTGTGAATATTTTATTATTATTATTTTTTTTTTTTGTTGCCTTCATAGGTTGATTATGTTTTGGATACTTTAGTTTATCTCTTAAAATTAAATTATATAAATGATTCTTTAGCCATATTGAGGAACTTGTGTTTTAATGGACAAAACCGTTCAGTTATTTTGTCGTCAGGTAATACACTATAAATACAATTTAGGATATAAAATTAATTTATTTCTACATTCTAAATAAATATTTTATTTGTCATATCTAGATGTGTTTTTACAAGGAATTAAAACCTTATTAGAAACAGGAAATCTTACTAACCAAAATTATAAAGATATTAGCTTAGCAATATGGTCAATTGCATGCAACAACCAAAAAGCTCGTCTTCAACTACAGCATTGGGGTATTGATAAGTATTTTGATAAATCATCTGATTTGTTAATATGTAGTGATGAAACACAAAACATTATGAGCTGTACCTATCAAATTTTAAAAAACTAAACTGTATGTGAAACATTTTTATTTTTATGAAATTATTATTATGTTAAACAAAAAGTTCTAAATGTTTGACGACCAAAATGATTTATTAAATTAAAATAATAATATAACCTACTATTAAATTATTTTATGTTCATTTAAAAATATATCATTTTAGTGTTTAAAAAAAAAAGAATTATCAATTAAAGTTTTAATATGGTTAGGTACTTAACCTAACCATATTTAAATTAAAACTAAATTTAAACTTTACCTACCTAATCTAATCAAATTAACCTACCTACTACCTATGTTTATTAATAGTAAATACTTATTTATAAGTCATAATTAATCCAATTTAAAAAAAATTAATAATGATCAAAAATTGCATATGCTTATAAATAGTTCAACTTAAGTCGAAATTTCAAAATTGCACGGTGAATAGAATATACTTATATAAACATTCGGTGAAAATTTCATGTATCTATTGTTATTTGTTTTAAAGTTACATGAAAAACCAAAATCAATTTTGTCGAAAACTGATAGTGCGTAAAATTTCCCGTTTTCCCCTTTATTTTTAGTTTGTTTATCCCGATTACTTAGAAAAATATTGAGAATTGTTTACTTTCAACCTCCCAAAGTACCAACTAGATTCACTTTCAGTTCGGCTGTAGCGTCCATCATGAACACACGTACGCCGCGTCGTACATACTATACACTCCGTTATCGCTGTATGCGCTCATTAGTAATTTATTACGGTCATTATTAACTATCAGTCCCAATTATATAACATTATAATAACAATTTATGATGAGCAACGTACATAGAGCCAGTTCCGCTTCACCATCACGTACACCAAAACCCACAAAACGAAATTTGTCAACTTCGTCAATTTCGCCAAGTCAAAACGACAAAAAAACCAAAATCTACGTTTCACCAAATCGCTTCGACCTACTCTCCACTGATGACACCAATGACATAGTGCCCACTATGCCCTCAACCAACCTCAGGGATGTTACTGCAGTGAACCTGCCTCACACTGAACAAGACATGGGACCTCCAGCTCCACCTATCCACATCAAGAATATCACCGACTACTCTGCCTTCAATAAGGTACTAACTAATATCACCAACTCAAATGGCTTTGCCTGTAGATCAACACCATCATACCTGATCGTGCAACCTACAGGTCGCCAAAACTTCAATAAAATCATAGACCACTTGCATGAAACTAACGCTAGTTTCCATTCATACACCCCCCGTTACCTTCGGACGTAGAGGGTCGTAATCAGAAACCTGCATTTTTCCATTGACATTGTCAGTGCCTTGACTGAGCTGGGACACTCAGCCAAACACATACACAACGTCAAAAATAAAAATAAATGTCCTCTACCTTTATTTTTTGTGGATATTTTAACAAAAGACAATAACAAAGACATCTTCGACATCAAGTTTCTACTCAATACTAAGGTATTGATTGAGAAACTACACAAAAAAAGACGTGGCCCACCACAATGCCACAACTGTCAATCCTATGGATACACGCGAAATAACTGCTGCCACCAACCTAAATGCGTAAAATGTGGCGAAAACCATCATACGAACGAGTGTTCCAAAGACCGATATAGTTCCGCCAAATGTGCACTTTGCACTAAGGAACATACTGCTAAACTTAAAGGATGCCCAGTTTACAAAGCTGCTAACAAAAAAACCGTCCACCCTGTCAAGGGCTCTGATTCCAACCCCTACCAAAATACCAAATTTTACGCTGAAGCTACCAAAAATTATCAAAATTCACACACGGAACTCAAAATCACCGACGCTCTCTCAAGTTTTATATCAAATTTAAACTCACTAATTAGTCCCCTTATCTCCCTTCTTTCATCAGTCTTAAATGCAATTACAGCTAATAGAACTATTCCATAACTTTATCCACATTAAAATTAATTAATTGACATAATATCTTATCTCTATTCCTTTTCACATTGTATTACTTAAAAATATCTATACCTATTATATAATCAACCAACACAACATTATATTATGTAAAATTAAACAATTGTAAACTTGTAATAGCATATAATATGCTGAAACATTTTAATATATTAAATAAATAAAAAAAGATTCACTTTCTGATCTTACAAGGTACTGAAGTCGAAAATCAAAGCATTTTTACTGCCCCAAAACGTGATGACAGACACAAAAAAAACACACATCAATATATACAATATACATCGCTCCACCCAGAATCTAAAACGTACAACTCATTGTTATAGTAATAAATATTATAATTTATTACAATAATATTGTAGATCACAGGAAATAATTTGTGCAGTCCTAGAAAAATAGGTATTTATCATTGTCTTTATTTTGATTACTAAGTTTACACGTGATCTTTGAATAATCTTTAACTCAGTACCTACCAACCTACCTAGCCGTTTCTTTTAACATTATATCTATATTTTATGTATTACATAGGTATAATATACCTATATAACACATCATACCATTATAATATTATACCTAATTAATATTTTATATTTTTATCATTTATCTAAAGTTATGCGCTTTTACTCTCGGCTTTTCCCCACTTGTTTGCAACGTGTAGGTATATTATAGTTATGAGCTGCACTCTGTTTGGATGCCATCGCCATGTGCTACCTATTATAACATTATAACAATGTAACACACTCGGACTCTCATTACTCAAATCTCGGTCAGTCAGTAATCTGCAGTACCTGCCACTTGGTACTACAGCGCTAGCTCAACGTGAATGTTTATGAAACACAATATATATAGTTATTATTTGTTTAATGTTAATGTTAAATTAAATACAAGTATACAACAGTTGTGATTTTCATCGAGTATGGTACCTAAGAACAATTATTTTCTAAGGTAAAGTTAAATTAAATTTTATAAATCTTAAACTATTTGTAGGTACTCTAAATATTAATTATATCATATAGGTTATCAATGATAACTTATCATATATAAGCATTTATTTATTAGGGATAAAATGAGACAGAGTGGCCTATATCTACGATTATTATATTGCATGGGCATCCCCAGACATTTTTCTAGGGGGGGGGGGGAATTAATTTAAAAAATAAATGAAAATTTTTTTATACATTTTGTTTATAGTAATAATAATAATAATAATTTATTGGCCATACGTAATTATATAACAGTAGTTTAAACAATATTGTCGAGTATAATGGCGTATTATTCTCTTCCAGCCATATGTGTCTAAATGGACAACCATTTTCCGATTTTAAATCATTTTTAAAATTATATGAAGTAGGTGGTACCCATGGATTACACAAAATATCAAACTTTAAAGCATCGTTAATATTTACATTTGTCAAGTAATGTCCTATATCATTTTTATAATAAGCCACTTCCTTGTCATCAACATATTCAATGTGGTCAGTAAAACTACCACCTTTACTCAAGTCAGTAATATCAACTGTACTTGTGGAATTAGTGTCTATAGTTAAACTTTTTGTTTTATCTAACGGTCCATTAGGACTATCATCTAATTTAGGTTTCTTAAAAAAGTTCCATATGTCCATAATTAATATTATAAAAAGATTTTACCTTGTCGTGATTTTAATATTTTATTGCTGCTAGAATACGATGACAGTCGTTTCGATCGAAAGCTGCGTTGGAAATTATGGGAGTATCCGCCCGCCGCGTATAATAATAATGATGGGTATATTTTCACGTAAGCGACACAATGTAACAGCAAACGGCTAATAATTTATTGTCATGTGAGCAATCAAAAAATACGATAAGATAAAATAATCTGATTATTATTAATGATAGTTTTCATGGATAGTCGTGCGTTGACATATTATAGCAACATAGGTAAACCTATTTTTAGAAGCTAATTTCTTAATAGGAATTTTACCAATTACTGTGGGAATAACATTTTTCCAGGGGGGGGGGGGGCAAGTGCCCCGTCTTGCCCCCCCTTAGGGACGCCCATGTTATATTGAATAATATTAAATAAAAACAAATACCTAAATATTAATTTATATTTTAATACTGCACTTAAATAAAATTACATAACCTATGTGTCTACTACTACTGAACATTATTCCATCAAACAACTAATCAGTTAAATAAGGACTTCATCTTAATAATATATATATAATCCTTACTCGGCACTTGCATACTTATAATGGCATGCTCATGAGATGAAAAATAATTTAAAAATGAATCAAAATATATATGTAATTATATTAAATACCTACACATAATGGCCAATGGAGTGCCCTTCTGCAGAGTGCGTGGGTGGTAAAAGGTATGTACGTCCACCACCAACATCCATGTTTTATTTTTATATAACATTTTGTATTGGATGGATAAGAGGGGAGAAATAAATTATAAAATAGGAATGCACATCCTAAAACCAAAAACTGCGCATGCCTCTGAGATCGGTTATAACTGTTATAAGTATAATTTCAATGTAAAACTGTCAAATAATACAATTGTCATACGCGTTCAGTAGGCGTATAAAATATATAATATTATAATTTGGAATGGATTAATAAATTGTGTGTTCCTAATTAAATAGTTTAGTTGTTTGTGATCAATCTACAGTTCAAACTTGAGACTTAATAGGGTCGACGGTCCGTAAATTAATTTAACTGTCTTAATAAGTTTTTAAGTTTTAAAATATTTCACCATTTAATTTCTTTCATTAGGTCAATGTCTGTAGATTTTTTGATTAATTTAATTTAAAAAAAAAGCGGGAAAGTGGGTATCGCTCTGCTGTAATAGGTGGTGGGGTGGACCTCTGACTAGGGTAGGTTAGATTTGAATGCAATGATAGGTGTCATTGTATACGAAAAACGATTCTGAACGGAGATGATTTGTCAGTCTAGGATATATTATATTTAAATATTGTCATATATTCTACATTGAAACAAATATTTTTTTTTTCAATTAGGACGCATTTTGCATAAGGCATGGTTAATCAATTATTCCAAAAACTTTGCATGTAGTTATCATAATTCATAATTCATAATACCTTATATTATCATAGATGGTGTGAGGATAAATTGTTATCATTACGCGATTTCATAAAAATTTAAAACTCAAACGCTCAAAACATTTTTCCTATAATGACGCTTCAAATTTTCTCTATAGCTATTTGAAGCAAAACTTATGGAAAACTTAGTGTTAAATTTTATAACCTTAGATACAAATACAAACAATATTATAAATTTTGAACTACAAAAAAATTTGCAAATATTCATGGTTTTGACGAATTTCTGTCAATATTTGAAATTCAAATGCTAATAAAATTTAATTTGAATTTCCGGTTGACATTTTTTTTGTGATAAAGATTGACAAATTTGTAAGGAATCTTGTATTAAATTTTCAAATCTTAGATTTAAAAAGAAAATTTTTATAAATTTTAATCGATATTAATTTTAAAAAAAACTAATAAAGATCGAAAATTGCATATACCTATGAATAGTTCAACTTAAGTCAAAAATGCTTGAAAATTTCATGTATCAATGGTGATTTGTTTTAAAGTTACATCAAAAATAAAAATCGATTTTGTCGAAAACTGATTGTGCGTAAAATTTCCCGTTTTCCCCTTAATTTTTAATAATCACTGTAAATACTTGAAATTTTCACCAAATGTTTATGTTAGTGTTAAATATATACAGTTTAATTTTCAAAAAATTTCACTTTTTTGAGTTATTTATAGACAAAAGTATCGGTTAAAAATTTCGGATGACCAAAAAAAACTTGAAAACTTAATACACGGTTCCTTATAAGTTGTACTTATTGTACACACATAGAAAAGTGTAGTTGATTCAACTCTCGAAAGTGTCAATGTTACGCACAACTGCACGTCGTTTTCCAGCCAGTCCCAATTTGTTGTTAATTTAACAAAAACTAATTGTTGATCATAATATTTATTTTAAATAAATAATTAGTAGTTATCTCCGTTTCAATTCAGAATCAAAATAACTACAAACTTATTTAAAACAATTATATTGTGTGTGACTTTAAAACGTTATTTTATTGTTAAAATAACTCCAACTATTAGTGAAATTAACTCTATATATAATATAGATCAAATAAGATATACTTCAATTCAACTTCATTATTGTAGTTGTTTGATAAGAAGCAATTGATGTAAAATTACACAATGCAAGTGTTAAAATAACCTCATTTTTGTTATTGATTTAATTTAAAAGAAAATATTGAATCAACAAATTTTAAATATTCAAAATAATTTTATTGTATGTTATTTTTACCACATAACTTTGAATATTTTTTACCTTGTAAGGTATTTTTACACTACAATAAGTAACTGGTCTGGCTAATATCGGCTTGAAGTCTACCAAGCCGTAGTTTAAATGCTATGAATACAAATAAGATTTATGACATTTGTCATTTATGCTATGCGTATAGCAGATATAGATACATGATATAAGGTAAATAAATGACAATTTTTTTCAGTTTTATATACAAATCAAACTTTTATTGATGTCACAAATACAATTAAATAAATAGGTAATATATACAAAACAAAATATATATATTATAAATAAAATATACAGATAGGTAATAATTTATTGTGATGAATACTAATAAACAACAAAAAAGTATTATATTTTAAATACATTACAAATTATAATGCATATCTTAATGATACAAACAGACTTAAGTATTAGATGCATCACAATATTTAGTATTATTTAATAATATGTACTAAATATTATAATCAAATAGAATCTAGTGTTGTACCGATTTTATTAACAGCAAAAAGATTTATAGCCCTAAGAAAATGTTTAAGTACAGCATCTGCTTCCTACTTGTGCAGTGCACACTTCTATGTAAACTATATATACACTCAAACCCTGATAAAAAATTATCCATTAACAAATTATTATGAAATATATTCTTACTTGCTATTTTCTTGAAATGAATGGTTTATTAAAAGTTGTGTGAGTAAATTCTGGGAATCGTCAGATAAAGACCCATCATTTAGTTCAGCATCAACTAAAATATATCTCCCATCATTGGTTGTATGTATTAAATCTAATACTGCCTATAAACAAAATTTAAAGTCCTTAAAATATGTTATGTCTTTTTTGTATTTAAATATCATGTAAATAGTTTGATTATATTTGAGCCTGGGAAAGTTATTCAAAATGTAAAATTACCTAATTGAGTTAATAAATTAATAGTAAAAATTAGCTTATAATATTTTAATTATGTTACATTTAAATGTCTTAATAAATCCTAAATATAAGGTTTGACTAATATTAAAACTTAACTATTTTGAATTGATTTAATTAAAAAATCTGTTACTTATCTGAATTCAAATAATAAACTTACTTCATTCGTCCATTCCATTGGTTTATAAATACCATATTTCTTATGTCCTAATGGCGATAGTCTTTTTTTTGAGCCGTTTTTAGACGTTGATGTACTCGTTGAAGGCGTAGATAGGATTGTATAATGATTTGAAATATCTTGGACTAAAGTACTTTCAAATAAATGTCCTCCAACAGACTGCTGTGTAACTGCAATTGTCTGCGGTGCCAAAGAATCCGAATATAGAAACTATATTACAGAAAACGATATGTTCGTTTAAGAACACCATTCAATTTAAAATTGCACTATAAAAATAGAATTCTTTAAAAATATTTAGTTAATTTAACACATACTTCTTCTTGAAACAAATCCATATTCGTATTGATAAAATGATAACATACATTTATACAATTTGACAAAAAAATAAATTTGCAATATTTAATAATTGACCAACGAAGTACCAACGCTGTTATGCCTATGCGACTACAGCGAAGAACGCGGAGACGGTTATGAATTGGAATTTGAAATAACACAAGTATTATGTATGGCGTACACTGCACATTAGTTGTAATAAAACTATTAATATAAACAAACAAAAGAACACACACACAAACGTCGAACGACAGTTATCATTTATCAATATCTTGGAAACTTGGTCTATCTCGTCACCCATGACGCGGCCACGGGAAGTTTGCGCTAAATTTAGACTTCCGGTAAATTTTGCTCCTTTATCGCACGTCGTTTTAAAGTATAATGGGGTTGATTTAACATAATTGTAGTTATCAAATCCATTCTCTGCTATATATATTATGGTGGTCAAAATGCCATTTATGACTGTTGATTCGACCCACATTTATTATTCAAATTAATAAAATCAAAATGTCATATTAATATATTTTTTTATTATTTTGAGTTAATTTTAGATAAATTTAAGCATAACGTATATTTAAAATAATATAAGTTATGAGTAATTTTAAACATTTGTGTTGTTACACTATATAACTCAATTCAACACGCCATTGTCGTCATGTGTAATACAAATATTTCTTAATTTAACTTATTTATATTCAACATCTTAATTATTGCTAAATCAACACCAATATTTCTATGTGTGTAGCTAAAAAAAATTAAAAATCGTTAGTCACAATTTTTTGTTATAAGCATTTATAGTTCAAATTTTTACGAAGTATGTTGAAAACGGGAAAATTTGCAAGTAATTTTAAAGTTGAAAAATCATAAAATTAAAAATTTTTAATACTTTTCTAAAGAATCGAGAAAAACAAACTAAAAATTAAGGGAAAATTTACGCACACTCATTTTTCGACAAAATCGATTTTGGTTTTTGATGTAACTTTAAAACAAATGACCATTGATACATGAAATTTTCACCGAATGTTTAGATGTTTTGAGCTGTTTGCTGACATTTTAATTTTTCAACTTTTTTAGTTTTTTTTGCTATAAATTTCGATAAAAATTTATTTGTTAGACAGAAAAGCTTGAAAATTTTTCTTTTTAGATCTAAGATTTGAAAATTTAATACAAGGCTCTTAACATATTGTTACAATAGCAATTGAAAAAAAAAAGAAATTCATAGTCACAATTCTTTTTTATAAGCATTCAAAGTTTGAATTTAGACAAAATACGTAAAAATTACGAAAATTCACAAATTATTTTAAGCTAGAAATTCATAAAAAATTTTATTTTTAAATATAAGATTGAAAAATTTAATACAAGATTCCTTACAAGTTTTTAAATCTTTATCACAAATAAAAATTCAACCGGAAATTCAAATAAAATTTTTATGAGCATTTGAAATTTAAATTTTTACAACATTGGATTTTCACTTTTAGCGATTTCCTTAATTTGGTGTAACTCTAAAACAAATGACTGAAAAAACTCGAAATTTTGACTGAATGTTTATATAGGCATTTTCTATATTTGATAAAATTTTCAAAATATTTAGATTTGTTTTGAGCTGTTTACTGACATTTTAATTTTTCAACTTTTTTAGTTTTTTTTTCTTTAAATATCGATAAAAAATTAACTGTTCGGTAGAAAAGCTTGAAAATTTAATACAAGGCTTCTAACACATTTTAACAAAAGCAGTTGAAAAATAAAAGAAATGCGTAGTCACAATTTTTTTTTACAAGCATTCAAAGTTTGAATTTTGACAACATATTATGTAAAAATCACGAAAATCACGAAAATTCGCGAATTTTTTTAAACTAGGAATTCATAAAAAAATTTCTTTTTAAATCTTAGATTTGAAAATTTTTCATAGTCTATAATATATCCTAGACAGATAAACCGGCTTCGCTCAGAATCGTTTTTCGTATAGGTACAATTATATAGTATCATTGGATTCAAATTTAATTTCATCCATTGCAGTAACCCACTTGTAACGTACTGTATAGCAGAGCGACATCCACGACTTACCCACCTTTTTTAAATATTTTAAACATTTTATTCATTTAAATTTATCACCTATCGGCTATCGGCCATCATAACATTTTATTTTATTAAGATGACAAGATCCTGACTAACCTACACATTTTACTAGATACTTAAGTTTTTAATTGTATTTAGGTACTTTTAATATTTAATATTTGTGTGTTTATAATATACAATATATACATATATCTCACCTAATCTATGTGTATATAAACCGTTTATTATATGTATAACTATGTTGCCTAAATGATGTAGGATTTAAACAAAGTCTTGAAATTTTAAGTTATATTATTATTATATTATTATTTATAGGACACTACGATTGTACGTTTAGAGGCAATGGCGTAGCCAGAAATTAAGAAATTATCTAAGGGTAGGAGGAGGGTTTATCTTTTTGTACATAACTAAAATCGTTTAACCGTTTGAATTCGTAGGTACTTCATTTTCGTCATAAAACATTCTTTATGTTTTTATGGTGCCAGTGCCTAATGTAGTAATGTGTATTAATGTGTTATCATTTCGACTCTGCATTATACAATCAAAACTAATGAGTTATCACTGTATCTTTTTTAGGCCAGGGGGGGTTAAACAACTCCTAAACCCCTCCTGGCTAAACCATTGATTAAAGGATAGGAATGGAGATCACATTTATTCAAAAAATATCTAAATTGTTCTTTTTTTCATTTTATTAAATTAATTATGAAAATTCTTAATGTGATAGTAATTTCTATGTACCTATTGTACCTATCTACAATTTGGTTTTTTTTTTTTAATTGAGGGCAATCTTCCCCGTTTTATAAGTGAAAATAGTCATATAATGTATCTATGTATCCAAGAATGTCAAACTGTTAAATTGTTAAATAGTAATTATTATAGACTATAATTTATAATCAAATCCCTCGTTTTACTTTTATTTTTAATTACATCCAACACGTTTTGTTACAATGTTAGATACGTGAATGAGAATTCAACGATAACAATTTTTTTATGATTGCAAGGCCATTTTCCTAATTAATCAATCAAATATCTGATGTTTAAAATGAATTATGTAATGCATCATACGTGAACATTGAAACCTAATTGATAGTATAGGAATCAGCAAAATGTTATAAATTATAATCTTTATTATAGTAATTATTACTACATAATTTGTATGTATTGTATACCAATATATTTTAATAATATTTGAGTAGGTATAGGTATTGTT
The DNA here is from genome assembly GCF_037042655.1 of Diuraphis noxia. NCBI lineage: Eukaryota > Metazoa > Arthropoda > Insecta > Hemiptera > Aphididae > Diuraphis > Diuraphis noxia. Next base: position 4,214,295 of record NW_028301718.1, read on the forward strand.
ATAATATAAGTGATGCCTACTGCCTAATGTAAAGAACTTAGTATATTGTATTTATGTACATTGAAAGCAATGAAAGCTATAGTTTCCTATTATATAAACATTTATTGCAATTTAGTTGATTGGTAACTTACAAGTTAACCTAACCTAACCTAACTTATATTTAATACTTAATAGTAATAACTAATAATAAGTGCCTCAAAGATCGAAAAATAAAGTTTATCATATACATTTATTACTGTCTACAACAATTATGAAATACAATATACATAACACTATAGTAACCTATATGATCGTTGTATTCATTGTATACATAAAATATATATACAAGGTGTGTCTGGGTTTTCATACAGAGATTGAGAATGATATAAAATAATTAATGAATAGATTGAAAACCTATTTTGCGTTTTATTAATACGAAATATCTAAACTTTAGATATTTCGTATTTTAGATTCTAAAGTAGTTCATATAAATAATAATGATATAGGTACAGTCAACACTTAACAATACTAAATCATTGAACATGATGTCGACAATCTGGATTAAGAAACCAGTCTTTGTCAATAAAGAAATGATCTAACGAGTTAAATTGACATAGTTCAATAGTTGTGAATTATGGTTCGTATATATATATATGAAAGACCTGAAAAAAAATCATGCTAAATTAACGAATTACAAAAATTGTTAATATTATATGATAATAGTATATTATTTAAGAAATATACTCATATCAGCAAATTCTCAAAAATCATTCTTTTTAAAAAGTTATTACGTTCCAAATTAATTTAACCAAGAAAATATTGAATTTTAAAAAAATTCTAAAAAATAAATTACTTGACTTAAATAAATCTTTTTACCAACTTTACATAACCTATTTTTAATACTTAAAAATAAACATAAAACAATGAATTATACGTGTATAGCACTAGGTCTCTTATTGGAAAAAAAAAATATTAATTTAAACAAAAGTTATTCCTTCCAAAAGTCAGTTCTATCTGTTACACCTTGTACCTATATGGCTATATATGTATATTCTATATTCTAAAATAGAATAAACTCGATGAAAAATATAAAATTATTAAACAATTTATGAAGAAAATCCAAATCTATGATGGAATAAAGTTTTATTATACTGCACATAGCATATATCGTACTCCACGTGATACTGTAGAGCGCATTTATACCTTAATGTATTATTAACATTTTTCTGTTCTATATTATATGGTCAACATTTTCAAAATTCAATACAAGGTTCTTCGTAAGATTTTTACAACGGTTACAAAAAACTGAAAGTATACCTTTATAGAATAGATACAATTTCTACAAGCAGTCTATATAGAGATGTAAGCATCGACATGTTTAATCCATAATTGTTTTTTTATCCAAATTTTCAAAAAACTATAATATCTGTCAAATAAAAATCAATTAATTAACATAAAAAAATTATATTTTGTAAATCTATATAGATTAGGGATATAAGATATTACAGAAGTTGAACCATCGTATTAGGTTAGATTATAGGGTTTAAAGTTAGGTAATACCTATATCTATGATACATCGCTTTAGGTTCGGGATAGTACCGCTTAAAATATTTATGACCAGCTGATGATTCCGGTAGCGAATGTCAGGTGTCCTCGGCCAAGTTCTAAGATCCGAAGGCAGCACGGTATACACGAAATACGGGCAGAAACCTGCCCTAACAGTTGCAAACACAAGGGTAAAAAACGTCGGCCAAGCGAACGCGTAGTATGATGGCAGACGTAAACAGATTATAAGACGATATTTTATCCGACTAACACAACGGACGGCCAGCTCAACACAAAAGTGCATAGCAAACCCGAAACAAAGGCGCACAATGGCGGACATATAACAACGTCAAAAACATTGTCCTATGAACACAGCAAGCGTAACAAGCTGGGCATAAAAATTGTGATAAATCACGATATCACTTTTCAACGCTTTCGAGTGATTTGTCCGGAGCTCGTCGAAAACCTGAAGCATCAATTTTGTCGAGGACTGAATCTTGACTTTGAGCTAATTCTCCAATGATACGTTATTTGACATAGGTATACAGACGACACAATCGTCAGTCAATATATTAAATGAAAAATACCTACGTCATAACTTTTAGACTTTGTGTCATTCATCACTCAGTAGTCAGTACAGTATTATAATCTGTCGTACAGGTAAGACGTGCGTACTGCGTACATCCGTTATTGATACGTCGTTATCAGTTCTCACTGGTTCGTTATGGCTTTCACGTGCTATATCTGTTCATCGGCTATTACTATCTATATAACTTGTTGTGGTTGCATGTAAAATACAGCGCATATAGTAATTATTACATTGCTACTGCTGGATCCTATCTCAACTTGGAAATGTAGTGTTTGCTCTCCTAATTTTGATTTACTTTCTAAAATTAATAAATTGTTCGACCTTTTAAAATCTACTAATGATAAAATTGATCATGTATTTGCCTTAAATACACGCCTTCGAGAAAAATTATGTTTACTGGAGTCAAGAATTGTCAAATTTGAATCACATCCAACTACTAATGCCAACGCTTCTTATTCAGACATTTTCAACGAACTGCAAGACCGCCAATCATGTGAAAAAAATATAATTTTATTTAACGTCGCCGATTCTGCTAATGATGTCGAAGACACCTCACTAGTTAATGATATTTTTGATAAAATTGTTGCTACTTCAAAAATAGTTCGTCTGGGTTGAACAGTACCAAAATCTCGACCGATAAAAATTATATGCGTAAACAAATCTGACGTTGGGTTATTACTGAAATCAAAAAATCGCCTCCGGAATCTGCCTGACATGAAATTTATCCGATTAACCGTTGATTGGACCACTTCACAACGCAGTTTCTACAATTAAGTACGAGAACAACTTTCAATACGCAAAAATATGAGTGAAAATAACTTTTACATCGGCTATATGGCTATATCAAAGAAGTTCCATTGTTCCAACCATTCTACAAAAAAACTAAATACCGCGTCAGGTATTGTTCACTTTACTTTAACTAATACTAATAATAATTTATCTAACTTTAAATGTAAGCATATAGATGGCTTATTTCAAAATGTTAGGGGGATGGGCGATGCGTACAAAGTTAGATTTATTACGTATCAATGAATCTTTATTTACTTTGGATTTTTATGTAATTGTCAAAACTAACTTAAATAATAACTTCCTATCATCTGAACTTGGTTTTTCCTCATTTAAGATCTATAGATGTGATCATGACTATACAAATTCCGGTGTTAGTCTAAGTGGTGGAGTTTTAATTTGTGTAAAAAGAAAATTTTTTTCCAAACGTTTAAATGCACTTTCTACTTCTAACACTGAACACTTATTTATTCACGTCCGGGTTAATAATAAAGATTTAATAGTCACTGGTGTTTATTTTCCACCCAAGAGTAGTATTGATAGTTACGTTACATTTTTTAATGCTTTAAATTTAATTGTTTCGTTACACCCTAATTATGAAATTATTATTTGCGGTGATTTTAATTTACCAAAGTTAAACTGGCTTGTTTAATGTTTATAATGATTACGTTAATAGTGCCATTATGGTATTTATAATCAAGCGGCAACCGTTATCGACGAATTCCCTTATCTCAACTGCCGACAATTTAATAAATGGTATAATTTATTGGGTTTATTATTAGATTTATTATTTTCTAACATTCATTCCCAAAGTTTAGGTTAGGTAGCAAATTTACGCTTAGCAAAACACTTGTAGCTCATTTAGTTTAAAAATTACAGTGAATCGACCTATTATGGAACTTGATGGTAAGAACATTGTCTGTGTTTGTACATTGGTTTTTTACGATAATTCAATTTTTAAGTGAGTTATGAGCATTTTTAATGTACTGTATATTATATGCTCATAACTCACTTAAAAATTGAATTATCGTAAAAAACCAACGTACAAACACAGATAATGTTCTATAACCATCAAGTTTCATAATAGGTCGATTTACTGTAATTTTTAAACTAAATGAGCTACAAAGTGTTCTTTTGAGCGTAAATTTGCTATATTACGCACTGGTAAGACGGAAACAACAAATACCACTGTTAGGTACTCTTAAGAGGACGTGATACCCGCATGTGTTGTCTCCGTCTTACAAATGCGTAACATGGTACATTTTTCGCTCAGCAGAACACGTGTAGCTCCGTTAACTTAAAAATTAGAGTGAACTGACCTCTTATAAAATTTAAAGGTAAGATAATTATCTAGACAACCTCATATGCTTTTTATTTTATATCAAATTTAAAGCGAGTTATGAGTATTTTAAAATTGTGAATTTTTTGTGCATCTTAAAATACTCATAACTTCTTTTAAAATTTAAATATATTAAAAAGCATATGAGGTTGACTAGATAACAATCATACCTTTAAATTTCATAAGAGGTCAATTCATTCTAATTTTTGAGCAAACGGAGCTACACGTGTTCTGCTGAACGTAAAATTTACTATATAATGCACTTGTAAGACAGAGACAACACATGCGGGTATCACGTCCTCTTAATGACGCTGATAAAGCTATATTACCTTTAGACACGTTCATATCACCCCGCTCTGTATATTAGCTTTGATATTTCTACGGGTTATAGTAAATACGATTCAATTCTTAGTTATTTTGATTTTAACCGTACAAATTTTGGTGGCGCTTATCTTATAGTGGCTTATACGCTCTTAATTCTTGTAATTATTGGAACGAAATTTTAAGCAGTCCGGACATTAATATAGCCATTTCTTGTTTTTACTCAACACTAAATACTCCCATTGAATTATTCGTAACTAAAAATCACTCCTAAAAAAACAAATTTCCCCTTTTGGTATAATAAATACCTACTTCATAAGTTTAATTATTAAAAAAAAAATTGCACATAAAACATTCAAACGTAATAAAAATCCCATTGATTTCAATACATTTAAACTTTTACGGCTACAAATCAAAATTGAATCTCGTATTGCATATAATAATTATTTTAATCGTATACAATCGGATTTACTACTTAACCCAAAACGTTTTTGGAATTTTGTCCGTTCTAAAAAACAAGATGATTCTATCCTACAATCTATGTCTCTTAACGAAGTGACTTGCAAATTCTAGCCAAGATATTGCTAATCTTTTTGGAAACTATTTTAGCTCTGTTTATCAGCCTAATATTAACTCATTTACACCAACTATTTTTTCTAAACATAATACTGTTGATCTAAATAATATTAAATTTACGATTGCTGATATTTTCGAAGGTTTAAGTCAAAACTTAAACCTTAGTTTAGATTTGGTCGATCTACCGTCACACACCTTTTTTGATCTTTCCGTTCATTCGTTTCTGTTAGATGCAATTGAATCAGGTTCACAGGTTGATGTTATTTACACTGACCTCAAAAAAGCATTCGATAGCGTCAATAAGCTAAAATCATATTGTATATGTGTATCAGATCCATTATTAACATGGTTCAACTCTTATCTACATAATTATTCGTCTTTTCTCATTTCCGTTACTTCAGGTGTCCCACGAGGTGGCCACCTTTCACCGTGGCTATTTAACATTTTTATTAATGATGTATCCCAATGCTTTTCAACCTGTGAATTCTAGCTCTTTGCTGATGACTTGAAGGTTTTTAATGTTATAAATAACACATCTTACTGCTTGGATTTACAGAATTGCATAGTTAAATTTTATAAATGGTAATCAATAAACAATAACAAATGTAATTATATATCATTTTTTCTTTTCCGTTCGTATATCAACTTCCAATATTCTATTAATTCTAATCCCCTTGTCCGAGTTACCACACAATTAAAGATCTAGGTGTTATTTTCTTTTCCAACCTTTCATTTAATGACCACATTAATTACATCTGTAATAAATCTTATAAAATACTTGGATTTTTAAATCGTAACACCATTGGTTTATCTAATGTTAATGCACTAAATACTCTATATGTCACTAGTCCGTTAATACTTGAATACGCTATTAATATTTGGTCACCACCTCATCAACTTTTACATATAAATCGAATAAATAAAGTACAAAACAAATTTATAAAAATGGATATGGTCAAATTGCACTTATTTTAGTCGAATTGCACTTGGGTTTAAAAAAGGTAATGGCCGAACTTCACTCGGGTAAAAAACAGGTATTGGTCTAACTGTACTTGGTCTCAAAAATATTTCAAAAATTATCATGCATTTAGAAGGGATTAAACATTTATAGTTAACACTCATTTTCCTATAATTATTATATTATATTTTAAGCTCAATATGAGTCTTTCCACGCGAAGATCAATAAATCATTTTCTTCACCACATCCAAATATATTTGTTTTAATTGATGTTTTAACACAATTACAAATCGACACCTACATTTTAATGCAGAATACTGACACAAGACCATCAACAACACGGTACCAGAAAAAAAAAATAATATTAAAAAATATATTGACTTATATACTCTATATACTCAAAAGAGTATTACCAGGTTAGAATTTTTGAATACAGTTACCTAGTCATTACTACAAAAAATGATCGAAATGACAACAACAAAAAGGCGGGTAAGTCGTGGATGTCGCTCTGCTGTACAGTAGGTTACAAGTGGGTTACTGTAATGGATGAAATTAAATTTGATTCCAATGATATTATATCATTGTATACGAAACACGATTCTGAGCGAAGACGGTTTATCTGTCTAGGATATCTCATAGATTATTAAAAATTTTCAAATCTTAGATTTAAAAAGAAAATTTGTTATGAATTTCTAGTTTGAAATAATTTGCGAATTTTCGTGATTTTCGTGATTTTTACAAATGTTGTCAAAATTCAAACCTTGAATGCTTGTAAAAAAAAAATTGTGACAACGCATTTATTTTTATTTTTCAATTGCTATTGTAAAAATATGATAGGAGCTATGTATTAAATTTTCAAATCTTAGATATAAAAGGAAAATTTTTTATGAATTTCTAGCATAAAATAATTTATGAATTGTCGTGATTTTTACGTATGTTATCAAAATTCAAACTTTGAATCCTTGTAAAAAAAAAATTGACCATGAATTTATTTTATTTTTCAACTACTATTGTTAAAATGTGTAAGAAGCCTTGTATTAAATTTTCAAGCTTTTCTACCGAACAAATAAATTTTTATCGATATTTATAGAAAAAAAAAACTAAAAAAGTTGAAAAATTAAAATGCCAGTTAACAGCTCAAAACAAATCTAAATATTTTCAAAATTTTTTCAAATATAGAAAATGCCTATATAAACATTCAGTGAAAATTTCAAGTATCTGCGGTCATTTGTTTTAAATTTTTAGAGTTACACCAAAATAAGAAAATCACTAAATGTGAAATCCAGTGAAAATCCAATGTTGTAAAAATTTGAATTTCAAATGCTCATAAAAATTTAATTTGAATTTCCGGTGGACTTTTTATTTGTGATAAAGATTTAAAAACTTGTAAGGAATCTTGTATTAAATTTTCAAATCTTAGATTTAAAAAGGAATTTTTTTATGAATTTCTATCTAAGATAATTTGAACATTGCCGTAATATTTACATATGGTGTCAAAATTCAAACTTGGAATGCTTGTAAAAAAAAATTGTGACTACGCATTTCTTTTATTTTTCAATTGCTATTGTAAAAATATGTTAGGAGCCTTATATTATATTTTCAAATCTTAGAATTAAAAAGAAAAACTGTTATAAATTTCTATGTAAGATAATTTGAACATTGCCGTAAATTTTACGTATTTAGTCAAAATTTGAACTTTAAATGCTTATAAAAAAAAATCGTGCCTACGTATTTTTAATAGTTTTTAACTACTATTGTTACAATGTGTTAGAAGCCTCGTATTAAATTTTCAAGCTTTTCTACCGAACATATAATTTTTTATCGATATTTATAGAAAAAAAAACTAAAAAAGTTGAAAAATTAAAATGCCAGTTAACAGCTCAAAACAAATCTAAATATTTTGAAAATTTTATCAAATATAGAAAATGCCTATATAAACATTCAGTGAAAATTTCAAGTATCTGCGGTCATTTGTTTTAAACTTTTAGAGTTACACCAAAATAAGAAAATCACTAAATGTGAAATCCAGTGAAAATCCAATGTTGTAAAAATTTGAATTTCAAATGCTCATAAAAATTTAATTTGAATTTCCGGTGGACTTTTTATTTGTGATAAAGATTTAAAAACTTGTAAGGAATCTTGTATTAAATTTTCAAGCCTTAGATTTATTTTTATTTTTATTTTTTATTTTTATTTTTATTTTTATTCAAAACTGGTTTTGACAACATTTATTTTCATACATATACATGGTTACCTATTGGCTATTTGCAGGTTGTAATTAAAAAACGAATGACTGAATATGATTGATGTGTTAAAACTTTAAATTAGCACTATTTGGAGTAGACAGTTATTACTTTTTAGTTAGACCCTATGTGTATTGTATAGCATAGAAATGTAGGTACTTTTTAGTTATTTTATGACTTTGGAATTCTCTAATATTTATTTTGTTTGTAATAAATTACCTTCTTCGATTTACGTATATGCCAGCTACTTGCAATCTTAGGTATAAGAAAATATTATTCCACAAATTACAACTCTAACCTTGTAATCGTTTTAAAATTAAGTAGTTCGAGTTGAGTCCTACACTCGTCATTCATGCGTTTTTTTTAAAGTATTGTAACTTGTAAGTATAGTATTTGTGTAACTTACGTCATGAGTTCATGACTCATGAATTTTCCACAAACTATAAAAAGGCCTCTCTTATATTTTTTTTTCGTTCTTTTATTAACCATTGCTTTTATACTTGACGTATTCCTTGAACCTTGGTGGCTTGGTAGTGGCACAATGCAACTACAGTATACATAATAATATATATATGTATACATTGAAAATATAAAACATGGAATAAATTACGTTAATTATTTATCCTCTACGTCTACGGTTCATTTGAATTTTTTAAAACCGGTTTTAGATTACCTTTACAATAACGGGAATTGGTGGTGTACTTCTTCCCACGAGAAATCGTACCGTCACGCGCATGCAGAATAACCGGCAGCGACGGAATTTCCCCCACTATATGCCATAATCATGGCGCGCTAAGTGTGGGTTAGGATAGGACGAGTTTTGGGCGGATTGCGATCCTGATCGCTCGTGGACCGGAGTATAGCATAGTATAGCGGTTAGGTGCACACGAATTGCGTCAAAGTCAGGTAAACAAACCTTTTTGAACGAATTGCATCCGAGGCATGGTTGAAAATATACAAGGTTATTGCATATCGACAAGAATTGTTATCATCAGATACAAAATGGCTGCGTAAAGGGATATCACAAATTACAATTATATCAATTTTTCTTATCATAGAAATTGGAAAATACGCTATATAATGTTCAAAATTACCGCGCATATATACTCGATTATGGTTGGCTCTCTTTACGCTGCCATTTTTGTTATTATCATCAAATATTTGGTAGAGAAGGGGTATATATGCAATAACCTTGTATATTTCAACCATGATCCGAGGCGTAATTCATATTACTTTTTCACCTAACACTTTTCAGTGGATTCCAAATTTATTTTTAATTTTGATAATTTTTTTTACAATAACAATAATAATAATAAATTAAATATTCATCACGAACATTATATTATTATACGAAAACTAGTTTTTAGTGGTTTTTACTTTAATAGATATTTTCAGTAAAAACATATTACTAACTATATATATAGACTTGAGACTTCCCATCGATAAATTAATATGGATTTCAAGGGAATTAGATATTATTTTTCTTCCAAATATGTGATTATAACGATTTTTATATTATAGTATTATTTTTTATACAGTTAATTTTTTAATATAATCTGATATTTTTATTATGGCTGTATCCCTTTACAAACCTCTTATAATAATTAACCGTAGATGAAAAGGAAACACGAATCGCGTCCAGGAGGCAATTCATAAAAAAGGTTAGTTTACCTGTTTTAGTGCACACTTGTGTAGTTACTGAATATATTATATTGTATACCCTGATGTGATGTACGGGTTATAAGTATCAAATATTTCACATGAAATTTTCACTTTGAAATATTCAAAGAAAAAAAGCGAGTAAGTCGTGGATGTCGCTCTGCTGCACAGTATATGTATAGGTTACAAGTGGGTTACTGTAAAGGAAGGAATTAAATTCGAATCCAATGATATTATATTATTGTATACGAAAAACGATTCAGAGCGGAGATGGATCTGTCTAGGATATATTGTAGATTATTAAAAATTTTCAAATTTTAGATTTAAAAAGAACATTTTTATGAATGTCTAGCTTAAAATAATTTGCGAATTTTCGTGATTTTTACGTATGTTGTCAAAATTCAAACTTTGAATGCTTATAAAAAAAAATTGTGACTATGAATTCCTTTTTTTTCAACTGCTATTGTAATAATATGTTAAGAGCCTTATATTTTCAAGCTTTTCTACCCAACAAATAAATTTTTTATCGATATAAATTTAAAAAAAACTAATAATGATCGAAATTTGCATATGCCTATAAATAGTTCAACTTAAGTCGAATTTTTTTGAAAATTGCATGGTAGATAGAATATACTTATATAAACATTCGGTTAAAATTTCATGTATCTATGGTCATTTGTTTTAAAATTACATCAAAAACCAAAATCGATTTTGTCGAAAACTGATAGTGCATACAATTTTCCGTTTTCGCCTTAATTTTTAGTTTGTTTTTCTCGATTATTTAGAAAAGTATTAATAATTTTTTACTTTTGACCCCCCCCCCCCCCCCCAAATACCAACTAGATTTCTGATCTAACAAGGTACTAAAGTCGAAAATCAAAGCATTTCTACTGACCCAAAACGTGATGTCAGACACAAAAAAAAACACACACACATCATTGTAAAATCAATAAAATCAATACCTTCCTCTCTCCGCCCCGAATCTAAAACTTTAATTTTTTTTTAAATATTATTTTTTTTTTTTGGCATATTTGACAAAATCATCACTATATATGATCACACTGATTTCATAGCTAATTAATGATTATCGGTTCACAAATTATGTTTTTCTTTGATGTTTATAAATTATAATGTTAATTTATAATGCTATATTTATAATATATTAACATACAAATATTATATTATATTATTTATATAAGTCCTATAGGCTGTAAATTATAAATTATAATAATACTATTATACTAAGGATTTAATAAATATAAAATTTTTATTTAAATAGGAATACTAAATAAGGTTTTAAGTTTTTAACTCATAGATTATTATAATCACAGAATTAACAATAATCATAATAATGTTATAATGGGTACTCTGGTTATACCTATATCTAATTATTAATTATACAATTTTAAATAAACATGAATTAAGAAATTGATATAAGTAAATAGGTAATTCATGTGTTTTGAAACTTTTTTAAGTATATATATGAATTTTATGTAATTTGTATAATGTACTAAGTATGTAAAAAATATTTCAATAAAATTTTAGAACCCTAGATGTACCAAATACCAATAACATAAGTACATAACACTATAATATATATTATATTTTAATATTATTATATGGTGGCTAATTAGTAAGTATAGTAAGTAGGTATTAATAAAAATATTACACCATTAGGTATAACATTTCATGAAATACTGTGTTTCAAAAAATACAATATTTCACGTAACAACATATATTTTACATATAATATTATTTATTATACTATTATTTTTAATAGTGGTCCGCATTTACTCAGACATTGATCATCGACAATACGCGTCTATACATGTAAAAAACACGCTAAGAAAAAAACATAAATTAGAAAATTTGTGATTTCAAAAGGGGCCAAGTCATTTCTTAAATTCATTAGTACCTATATAATTTTTTTATAATTGTTTGTATTTGATTAAGTGTGATAATTTAATATAGCTTAGCGGCTATAAATATTCACAACTAAAACTATAATGATGGATACTGATACAATAACATGAATATATTCATAAGCCCATTTTATATTTTTACAATATTATCATAAGGCTATGTAATTATAAAGATATTATAAAATAAAATTAGCTGACAATTGACATACTGTTTTTGCTCAGAATAGTTTTTCGTAGGTTTACAATGATTTCATATCATTGAATTGAAATTTCACACATCCGTTTTATAATCGATCTCTCTAGAGTCTAGACCAGTATTGAGACTTATTATAGCTAGGTAAAAAATATCTATTATCTTATCTAGGTACTAGGTAGCTATTATGACATTTATGATTTATCTATTGGGCATTGGTTATCTTATATGACATATTTACCTACCTATCTAGATAAATTTTATTTAAATTATAATATCATATTCATTTTTTTTTTTACTAAAATTGTTTTATCATTGAACACTAAGTATCCAATTAATAAAATATTACTTTATTTGATTAGAGACATTTGAGTATGTATCTAATGAGTTAAGTAACTTCATTACATTTTAAAATAACTACTTATTTATCTAATACTGTACTTACTACCTATACTGACTATACTATAGCCTATAGGTATAGTTTATAAAATATACAAAGAATGTAATATAATAAAACTATAAATCATATACATTATACTTTATATATATATTATATGATTGAAAATTTAAAATATTGTTTTCCGTGTACGCGTGCCTATATAATTCATACTATTACCAAAACATCTAAAACATATCCGTACAAAAAACAAATGTATCTAAAAAATACAATCCTACAATTATAGTACCTATGTAATAAATATTAACAAAACTATATTACATTTTCAGACTCTGACTAACTTTTTAAAATCGATTCTACCATCAAAATACATGGAGCCAAATGAAAAAACTGACTTAATAACTAGTCATGTGTACACAAATTACTCAAGTAAACCACATAATTTGCATTATGCAAGTACAATAAGCCGAGTGGTTAGTATAATAAAATTATAGATTAAATAATTTTTTTTATAAAATAAAAATATAATTGATTAGATGCTTAAAAAATTTGTGATTTTCATTTTTATACAATAATAAATAAATATATATGTGTGTGTATAATTTAACAAAAAGTATTCTTAATGATAACTAATTTATTGTTTCGTTTCAGTTATGGCTGGCATTGGTAGTAACAATGCCATGTTTGGCGCCGGGCATGAGTTTTGGATATTCTGCTATTGTTTTGGATCAATTGGAGTTAACAGTTAATGAACAATCATGGTTTGGTATTTATTTTAATTTTAATTTTTTAATTTTACTTAATTTTTTTGAAGGTACGTGGTAATTAGTTTACCATATTATATAGTAAACGCTTAAAAATGCAATCACAAACAAGAATGGGATTAGGCGTACTGTATAAAAAGTATAACTCAAAGTTTTATTTTTTCCGGTGTAGCTAGTCTACCATCTACGATGATGCCAATCGGTTGCCTGTTAAGCGGGCCGATGATCGATAAGCTCGGCCGTAAGACGGCGCTTATGGTGACCAACCTGCCGTCTTGTCTGGGATGGCTGTTGTTGTCCAGGCAGCCGGCCAGCCTGTATGTGCTGTATACAGGCCAACTGCTGGTGGGCATGTCAGTGGGCTTGTCTACAACCCCGGCCACAGTTTACGCGGCTGAGTGCATCACGGTCAATTACACCGGGCTACGTGGATGCTTCACGATAATGACGTCCATCATGCTCAACTTCGGCATGTTCCTCACGTACCTGTTGGGCGCGCTAATGCCCGCGTACGTGGTTGCTTACGTGGCGGCGTTTGTGTCGTTTGCCGCATTCATATTCATTGGCCTGCTCATTCCCGAAAGTCCACCGTGGCTGTTTGGACAGGGCCGCCGCGGTGACGCAGAGTTCTCTCAGCGGGTTTTACGTATTGCCCAGCCCATACTGCAAACGTCTCGGGCAATGTCACTAGACGGAGATACTGCCACCACGGTGCGCGTCAGGTCCCGGATCGTGGACAGGCTATCCGAGCCGGACGTTTACAAGCCAATGGCGATAATGACGACGTTCCTGTTCTTCCAGCAGGCGTGTGGTTCGTTTGTGCTAACCGCGTACATGGTTCAGCTACTCGGCGGCCTCGACGTGACCGTAGACAATTACGTGGTGACACTGCTGGCGGGGTTCACCAACCTGGCGGCTATGGTCATGCTGTCTGTACTACTCACCCAGTCCGGTTTCAAGCAGCTGTCCTATGTGTCATGCGCTGGCTACGCCGCTTCCATGATGCTGCTAGCCGGGTTTCTGCAATGCTATAGCGGCGGTGATTCGTTCGTTAATAATGTGGTGGTCATCGGTTGTGTACTGCTCAACATGGCCATGAACGGACTGGGACTTCGGCCCATACCGTATGCTATGCTCGGCGAAGTGTTCCCCACTGACGTGGCAGGTGTGGCCGGTTCTATCGTCGCGTGCATGTCGTCTGTATTCAACTTCATTGCCATCAAGTCGTACCCGTATCTGCGCATATGGCTGGGCCCGGGCGTGTTCGCGCTGTACGGGGCCCTGGCGCTGCTTACGCTAGTGTTCGTCGCGGTGATCGTACCGGATACCCGGGGCAAAACCATTAAGCAAATAAGCGACGAGTTCCTGCGGAAGAAGTCTGACAGCGGTTATGACACCGGAGGTTACCGTAAGGGGAGTACCATCGCCGATGAGGTCATTTGAACTATGCATGATGGGTGTACCTTTATATTTTATTATAATATATTGATTTTCGAGGATCTCATTTTTCATTATATCGTTATAAATATAATATTATATGATTTCTTTTTTCTCTTTTTTTTATGTCCGTGACGATTATTTTTGAAATATAAATTATAATATGATTAAATATTACCATGTGTTTTCGTCTTTATAAAAAGTTTAAGTACAAAGATTGAGTTCTGTAGGCACTATAGACTATAATATATAGACAAAACAAAACAAAAATAAAATTTCAACCGGAAAATATTGTTCTAAATATTTTCAAATTGGATTTTCGTGGAACAGAGACGAAGAACATCTACGACCACAATCAGGGCCGGCGTTAGAGGTGGGTGACCTGGGCCTACGCCCAGGGTGCTTGTTGAAAAGGGGGCGTCTCAATAATATATAATGTTAAAACTTAAAACAATCAAGGTTTAGAATCTTCTTTATTTTATTAAAATTAATATAAATAAATAACTAAATGTTAATTGTAATATGATATGAATTTTTTTTATATGAAATAATGCAATATATGTTTATTTATAAGTAGTACAATAAGCATAAATGATGTTTTTTAAATATGAATTGATGACGTAAGTAAAGAAACCATAAAGGCATAAAATCATGGCACTTGAATTTTTAATTAAAAATAAAACTACTACTATTTAAATGGGGAGGGCGCATATTTGTTTACTCGCCCAGGGCGCCAATGACTACTGCTGGCACTGAGTCCACAATGTGTTTTCTGTATAGTATTCATAGTATGCTACATAAAAATGAGGGCACATAACATGACAAAAAAACTACATCAACATAAACCACACGATTTTTATGAAAAAAAGTAGAACCTCTAAAAACATTAAAAAATAATATTTTTAATTTTATCGAGGGCGCTTTTATCTGCCATTCATTTATTCGAGAAATAAAACAATAGTAAGAGTTACACCAAAAACCAAAATTGATTTCGTCGAAAACCATTTTTGTGTGAAAATTCCCGTTTTCTCGAAATTATTTTACTGTTTTCCGTGGTGTTTTTGGAAACCACCACTAAACTTTTTCCTAATTTGGATCAGTGGCGCACAGAGGTATTTTAAGAGCACATCATGCAGTTAAAAAAAGTTAGTCACCCACCCACCCAATTTTTTATTTATAACAAATATTTTCACTTATTATTCACTGTAATTCAAAGAAATCAATTAGTATAGACTATAGTTTATATGTATGTTATACATTTTTTAATTTCCCTGTGAAAGCTGCAGTAGTACACACCCGCCCCGCTCGAGAACACATGCAGTTGCATTCTTTGCTAACCTGTCTGCAGGGCGCCACTGATTTAGATTATTGGACTTACCAAGTGCATTAACTAGATTACTTACCCATCGGAAAAGATACTGAAGTTGAAAATCAAAGCATTATATTTCGACTACTGTTATCATGTACACACACAGAAAATGATAAAAAAAAATACACATCATTGTAAAGTCAATACATTCATCATCACTAAGTTCAGAATCTGAAATTTAAGAATAACTGAAATTTTTATGCAAAACCAGTTTTCTGCAACAATACCAATTTGTTTTTTTATGTGTAACTCGAAAACTTATCACCATAAATATATTTTCATCAATTGTTTATTTCATGATTTTTTAAAGATGATAAAATTTTCAAAACATTTTGAGCTATTTATAGACATTTAATTTAAATATAAATATTGATAAAAATTTCATTGAGTTTTTTAGCTTAAACATTTTCTCAAACATTAATAAAGTTTAAATTTCGAAAAAATTCATCTCAAAAATATTCAAATTATTTAAATTTTGTAGTCAACATTTTAAAAATGTTTAATTTTTATAGCTAAGGATTGAAAATTTAGAACAAGGCACAGTGGCGTAGCTAGGATTTTTCTTTGGAAGTGTGGGGGCTGATCAATTTTTACAGAGCGGTGGTTTACCTAGGTTCTTTCATAAGCTTAACATGCAGAAAAAAATAATAATAATAGCAGTGAATTTTCTTTTTATATTTTAAATACAATTTAAGACTTTTTTGACGATTTTCATAGACTATTAAAATAATTTTTTAACTTTCTCAATATTTATGAGGGCTGCAGTGGCTCTCAGCTCCATGGCTACACTACTGGACCAAAATTTCTACAAGTAGTTAACCAAAAAATATAACTGTTTTAATTTAAAATTTCAAAATGTATTATACTACGTCTTTCATACATATTATTACGGATAAACAATTTGCTATTAAAATTTAATGTGCTAAAGATTTTCAATATAAATTTGCTTTTCTGTGGTATACATAAAAATAGCATTATTGTTATGTTGGAGTAGGGGCAAAGCCTTTTTATGTAAATAGATCATATACAGTTCTAACTTCTAAGTCTTTTAAAATGGGGAGGAAAATGCTAGTATAAAATAAATATCACCTACCTAAGCTATAGTGTAGTAAGTATTCTCCAATTATATTTTAATCTTGTTACTGACATCTATTTCATAACAACCAGATATATCATTTATCATATAATCTCTCCATCAGCTATGGGTAGATAACTGACAGTGACCTGTATGTTATAAAATTATATAATTAATGTATGATTTACAACAACGTCCAACAGGAATTGAGAATTGACGTTAATAGTAAAATAATACTCGCGTTACAACATTAACCATTATGTGTCGTCACTTACGTAAATTACCGGCCATTTACGTAAATTTGTATTTTACAAGGTCTTTTTCAACATTGGCCAAACTTTAACGTAAATACCTATCATCATGTTCGTCATTGACCGTACATATAGGGGAAGGCGGGGCAGTACCGTACGGTTAAGCTTCCGTGGCATATAAATCATGCAATTTTTAACGAAATTAAATTTTTTAAACTGATTAGGTTAGTTATCGAGCTTCATATCAAACATTAAATTAATAAATGAATGTATTTATACTACAAATGTAAATTACACTTAATTAGCTATTGAATAATAAATATGGCATACCTGAACAATTTTTTCGCATATAAAAATTCACTATTTGAAATTTTGATAATATTTTAGTAATTGAATGTACAAATATAAAACGTATTTATTTTAAAAACGTGATATTAAAACACGTGTACTATCATATTCAATAAATAAACAAACAAAACGTTTCAAATCGTTGTATTCAGTTTACTTCTATGATAAAAATTATTGATAATATTCCGATAATACGATTTTGCCCCGCATACGGTAATACCCCGTCATCCCCTACAGGGTAATTCTTTTATCAAACATCACTCATTATTTAAAAAAGTATTGACTTTTTCAAAATGTTTTTTTACATAGTTTTTCAAGTTGTTAAAAAACCAAAGTTTTTATTAAAAAATTATATTTATAAATATTTTTTATCCTTATAATTTTTTTAATTTTTTACTTTTTTGAATTACAACATAGAGTTTTAATTTCATATTCCAAAGCAGAATATTTTTCTAAGTATTTTGATTCATAAAAATTGAATTTAGGACGAGTAATTTATGAGTTATAAGTGTTTAAAGTTTAGACATGCGTAGTAGTTGGCATTTTGCGGGGTAACCCCGCGTACCACTCCACTCTGCCATTCAAAACTTTAAATACTTATAAGTTATAACTCATAAACTACTCGTCCTAAATTCGACTTTTATGAATCAAAATACTGAAAAAAATATTATGCTTTGGAATATGAAATTAAAACTCTGTTGTCATTCAAAAAAGTAAAAAACTTAAAACATGAAAACGAAAAGGATAAAAAATATAATTTTTTAATAAAAACGTTGGTTTTTTAACAGATTGAAACCATGTAAAAAGATATTTTGAAAAAGTCAATACTTTTTTAAATAATGAGTATTGTTTGATAAAAGAATCACCCTGTATATCACAAGCATGGGCGTATTTAGGGGGGGAGAGGGGTGTCTGGGAGCTACAGAGTACTATTGACTGTTGCTCCGGGCGGATAAGTAGGAGAGGGCGGCTAATTTTTTTATAATTTAAATTTGTATTTTGTATAATGATTAATGAGACGTAATTTTTTTGTTGCCCCTTGGTGTCAAATTCCTAAATACGGCCCTGATCACAAGTAAAATAAACTTTTATTTTGTTTTCATTTACATTTTACGCTGATAAGGATTAATCATTTTAGTTTTTTGGAAATATTATATTTTTCTAATATTTATTTTACAAAACGAAAGTTGTATTCTAAAAAAAAAAATTAAGGTTCATAAAAATCCGAGGCCCCTTGATAACGGAGACCAGAGGATTCCTATCCTGCCTAATGATAAATAATGGCTCTGTCAGCCGGCCAATCAAGCTTATAGACAGAGCTGCAGGAAAGATGCCGGGAAGTGCGGATGCAATGGAAGATCGGACCACGAGACTATTATTGGTTTTTACTTTTTAAGGATATACAATCGTTAATTTTTCATTATTTATAAATTATAATTAATAATTATGTAGGTACGTTATCATTATAGGACCCAGATTTATATGCAATAAAATTTTATAAAATATACAGATACACACCATAAATAATATGTAAAAAAGCGGGTAAGTGGATGTCGCTCTGCTGTACATTAGGTGATGGGGTGGACCTCTGACTAAGGTAGGTTAAATTTGAATGCAATGATAATTGATAGGTATCATTGCATACGACAAACTATTCTGAACGGAGATGATTTGTCAGTCTAGAATATATTATATTTAAATATTGTCATATTATATTCTATTTTGAAACAAATATTTTATTTTTTAATTAGGACGCATTTTGCATAAGGCATGGTTAATCAATTTTTCCAAAAACATTGCATATAGTTATCATAATTCATAATAATACCTTATATTATCATAGATATAGATATATTTTGAGGATTTTTTTTTTTTTTTTTTGATTTTTATTAGCCTTCAGTCAACGACTATTATGGCTCAACAGTTACAATATTTATAATGATATAATAAGTTAAGTTAGCCTAAAAGGAATGGTCAAAATGTAATAAAAAGATGAGATAACAAATTAAATATATATATATATCTATAAACTAAGAAATATGGATAATTAAATTGTAGATAAGCTTTGATATAAAATGAAAAGATAAAAAGGAGAAAAAGCAAAACCCAATCGCTATGGGCAGAAACGTTTATTAATGATCTCCGTAAGGATATTGATTAAAGGGGTAATTTTGAGGATAAATCGTTATCATTACGCGATTTCATAAAAATTTAAAACTCAAACGCTCAAAACATTTTTCCTATAATGATGCTTCAAATTTTCTCTATAGGCCTGTAGCTATTTGAAGCAAAACTTATGGAAAACTTAATGTTCAATTTTATAACCTTAGATATAAACACAAACATTTTTATGATTTTTCAACTTGAAAATTACTTGAAAATGTTCGCGTTTTTGACAGATTTCGTAAAAATTTGAACTATAAATAAACACGCTTATAAAAAATAATTGTAACTAACAATTTTTAATTTTTTTTAATTACAATAAGAACAACTCATAAGGAACCTTGTATTAAATTTTCAAGTTTTTTTTGGTCATCCAAAATTTTTAACCGACACTTCAAAAAAAAATTCTCATAAAAATCGAAAATTTCAGTTGTCTATAAATAACTCAAAAAAAGTCAAACATTTTTGAAAATTTAACTGTATATCAATAACACTAACATAAACATTTGGTGAAAATTTCAAGTATTTATAGTGATTAGTTTTTGAATTACAACTATATAAATAAATCGATTTTTTTGAAAACTGTTGGAATATGTTTACTTTTGACCTCTATAATGCACCAAGGATAATCACTTTTACATCAGAAACCACCCCCAAAGTTTGAAATTGAAGCATTATTTCGACTAGTTATGCAGTACACAGACAAAAAAAAAAAACACATCATTGTAAAATCAATACATTCATTACTTCGTCCAGAATTTAAAATATGCAAAATCATTTTTTTCTATACAAATTAAAATCTATAATATGGTTTTGAGTAAAAATATTATGTAATCTAAATATATATACATAAAAAGTAATTAAAAAAAAAAAATACCAAATAACAATTTTTAATGACTTGTACAATATAAATATATGTGTATACTGTTATCTAATGTAGTTGCATTATTTTAAATTTACCACTAGAAAAACCAATATTTGTAGCTATTCATCCATAATTTATCGTTGTAGACATTATCTAGTTATTATAGACATATGCATTTTCTTTCAAATATGTAAACAAAATTAACCATAGAATAGAATCTACACATTATGAAACGTCGACATTTATGATCAAAATCATCCTAGGTGTATTGTATAAGAATATGCATTTGCATATAAATCCCTAGTTATCAATAAAATATTAAAGATATTTAAATTAATTTTTTTTTTCAAAGTTCAAAACAAAAATATTTTTTTGCTAACGATAAAAAAACAATAACTAAATATTCTTGAAATACCCTTATTTACGATACTACTGATCAGAACAAATATTTTTCGCATTGGTTTTGCGATGTTTTAATTTTCAAGCAAATTATGGACATTTATAAATTATAGTACTTTACATACTCAATACTTATACTTGTTTTAAAATAAATATATAAATATATCACAAATAATCAAAATATCCCAAGTAAAAACATAGATAATATTTTTACCTTGAAGTTTAATGTTCCTGTAATTACAAGTTATAATTTATAAGTATGTAAAGCACTAAAGCTTCACAATTTAAAAATGTCCATAACTCGCTTAAAAATTAAAACATTGTAGAGAATTACAGGATTTTTCTTTTGTATGGGGTATGGTGGTATGTTTAGGATCAGGCCCGAAGGCCTAGTAATAATAGTAATATAATATCTGATTAATATGTAATTCAGTCTAGACTATCAAAAATGTGACGCAATTAAATTTGTGGCACACTCTTGGTAATAGAAATATTTTTTTGATTAAAATTTGTATATTTCAATTTTATGTAATGATTACATTTTTATTTAATAGCATATTGTATAAAATAAAACAAATTCAATCTATTGTTTAATATTTGTTTGTAATATTTAATATAACCTAAATTCTAATATGAAGATAAATACAGTTTAATATACATAAAACAGGTATCATACACATATTATTATATACATTTTTTTTTTCATTATTATATAATAGGTTTTAAATATCCTAGTTTAAAGATAATAACCTGTATATTATAGCTATATAAGCAATCACAGTATAGATGCAGAATGATGAAAATGAACCTAAAAGAAGCACAATATATATTATCAATACTTAAATTAGAAGCTGTTTAACATAAGTAATATTCAACATAAATAATTATATTATTGTAAAATCATTTTACTTTTGACACTGACTTGATTTGTCCAAATTTAATACCATAAATTACCAATATCATTCTTTTAATTTCTGTATAGTTATATTTTTTCAATATAAATAATTTCCTCTTGGCTCTCATATTTAACAATTGAGTGGTTAGTATTTATAACACATAAAAAAAAAATCAAACTATATAAACATTTATATTGCATATAAGTTAGCAAAATATTACATTGCATACATTTAAGTTTATTATAACAACAAATAATAAGTTTTAAATTAACATGTAAAACAAGATCATATTTTACCATGTTATACAAAAACCTATTTGTTCGTAAGCTTCAGGAGTCAGCAGTTGAAGTTATGAGGATAGTGTATTGATTAAATAAAAGCAAGAAAATATCTAAAGTATTTCTAAGTCACAGTGCCTAATTTCAGGAAATTTGGACCTTAGTTGCCATTCAATTCTATCAATTTCTCCACCAATCATGTCAATTATATTTTCACTGTGTTTCAATAAAAATGCCTCAGCGCAATCTGCATTTTCAATTGTACTCACCTCAGCCATTAATGCTTCAGGATCAAGTCTGTCTAGATATTGTTTAGCCAATTCTCTTCCATCAAAATCTAATTCAGCCTTATATCTAATCAAACTGTTTCCCATATCAATGCCTTTAACATCGTGTATAGCCCTTATCATAACATCAGATTCTAATTCAGCATTAATTTTGTTTAAATATGTTAGACTTATGGAACGGCCAACTATAGCTGATGTGTTTGTATAAATAATGAAGGAAGCAACTGTGCCCAAAATTCCGCCAACTAGTAATGATCCAACAGCATCTGGTATAGGAGTATTTAAATATGAAGTTAATGACATACATATAGCAGCAACTCCAATAGACAATACAGCAGCACAATCTTCTAATAGTACAACATTTACAGTAGGGTCATGACCTCGTAACACATATTGTAAGAAAGAAATCTTTGATTCTTTGGAACATTTTTTAATGTTATTTATAGCAACTGCTAATGTCGCTCCTTCAGATATAAATGAGCCACCAAGTACAAAATATGCCCAAAATAGAGAATCTAATGGTTCAGCATGAATAAGTCCTGTCACGCCATGGTAAATAGAAAGTCCAGAGCCAATACAAAAGATTCCTACTCCAGATATTAAAGAAGCAACATATTTCATGTTTGAATACCCATATGGGTGATATGAATCTGCTATTTGGACAGATTTATAAATACCAAATGCAAGAATTACTTGATTAATCGTATCAGCCATTGAATGTATGCATTCTGAGAACATGCTGTGACTTCCAGTGTAAAACCAAGCCAAACCTTTGAAAATTGTATTCATACCATTTATGAAAACAGCTGTCAAGACAACACGGCCAGAGTCACCAAATAGTCCTGATGACTTTTGTGTTTTGAGATCATTTTTATTTAAGGTCTGTCTACGGTTATTTCTTCTATGTGCTTTAATTGTAAACATTGTTTGTTGTTTTTTTTTCCTCTCAATTTCCCTTTTAATTAGTTGAGTTACTAAACCTTCTTGAGACCCCCAAACTTCAGATGCTTTGGCTACAACATCTTTTCGCCAATATACATTTATTGGAGGCTCGTCATCAAATGGAGATCGCCGTTTGATAGTTTTAAGGCCTTCTAGATCAGTCGATTTTAACATAAACTCAGTCATTGCACGCCGAGCAGTAATATAATTCCGATCAACAGATTTTTCAGGCCTTTGAACTTTATCAATATTTTTTTCAAAGCTGACTTTATCTAATACCTTTTTAACTGGAACACTTTTCAACAATGGGTCTTTTTCTTCTGGTTTAGCTTTTATATCATCATTACTATCATCATTAACAGTAGAAAAACATCGAATTGGCCACAATTGGTTTTTTGCAATAGAAATCTCATGAGTTTGGTATCTAGAAACATATTGTGATAACTTGCGAATTAGTATGCCATCATTTTTCATAGATGATAATATGATGCATTTGCACGGCATCCCAAGATTTTTGTAGAACAGCGTCATATTTCTACAATAAAGCATAATACAATTAAAATATATTACTAAACAAAATAGTATTTTCTTATTAGTCTTGTTAATATAAATAAATTATGATAAAGTAGAAATAAACTATATTATAATATCCAAACAGGCGATATCAAACTGCGGAACTTTTCTTTTTTTTACGGAATTATTTTGTATTTTTTTAGAGGGGCTTAATCATTTTTTGGACGAAAAATTTTTTGTTGAAATCAGAATTTTGCGCACCAAGTTATTTTTGAAGTTATAGGTAATTAAACTTTTAAATTTATATAATAACTTTTGAATACCCATAATGCTAAAGAATTTTCATATTGAACTGTTGCGCAGTGATAACATCACATTTTTAGTATCTCAGAATACAGCGTTTAATATCCTTCTTATTTGTATTGTAGTATTATTTTGAACTTTTTTTTTTTGTAAAACACTCATTCAGACACTAAAATCAAAAATGTTCCTGACTTAATGTGTAAAATCAACTCGGATAGGCTTCGGAATTAAATACAATTTTGTTAGAGAACTCGGGTCACTTTCCATGGCATTACAATCGTACTACCATTGTGCCTCGACTGCTAGCTCCACTGTTTTAATTATTTAATAACATAATATTATATTCTAACTTTGAAGGGTCATAACTTAAAACTATGCCAAAGCCCCAATTTTTGACTTCACTATCATTTTCAGCATACTTAACTGTGCTGCTCGGATATATGGTCTACCAACGGGACGCGGTCTACAAACATGTATGAATGTTCTTTGAAGAAATAAAAACATATTACTACCAATTATTCTACGAGAGTGTGAAGCTGGCTCTATTATTCATTCAGATGAGCGGGCAGCCTATAAATGTTTGAAAGATAATGGATATATTCATAACACTGTTAACCACCAGCAAAACTACGTTGATCCTTTGACGAAAGCTCACACTCAGAGCATAGAGAGATCATGGTTGGATGCAAAAACAAAAATCATGAAAACGATGAGAGGCACAACCATGCAACTTTTTCAATCGCATATCGACCACTATTGTTGGAAAGTTACTAGAAAATAAGAACCTGATTTATTTATTGCATTTTTGAGGGACATTAAAGCGGTTTATCGTTAAGGTTTTTATACATAAAATTATTTTTAATATTTTTTACATAATTTTTAATTTTTTTAGTAAGATTTTTTGGCTTTTTTTAAAAATATTTTTGACTTATGACATTGCGTACCTATTGTATTATTCATTTACATACCATTATTTTTAATGATTTTTACTAATATACTAATAATTAAAATATTTGATTATTATTTTAATTTGGTTATTTATTTTCATACTATTATAGTACTATTACTATTTAGTGTATATTATAGGTGTGCGGTCTATATAGAAAAATGTCGGTAGACCGCATATCCGAGCAGCACCTACTTAACTACATAAGTTTCAGGAAAAAAAAATGGCAAAAAACAAGGTTATAATTAAAAATATGCCTAAATTATAAATATAAATAGAAAAGTACTATACAATTACACTATTGTAGGTAAACAAGGACATTTTTTTTTTCATTTTCTTGTATTAAATAAATATTAAATGGGGAAACTAGAAGAATACCTAAGAATACCCTATATTTATATTGAAATTATATTCAATTGAATAAATATTAGATAATAACTATAAGAACAATTATGTTTTAACATAAATGTATGGCTTTAAGTTAATTTAAAATTCTCTTCAATTATTCTAAACTAATTTCCATACAGAAATGCTTTTAAAATTAGAATCTATTAATTTTATTTAATATTAGATATATGTAAAATAAAAATTTTGTACAATACAGATTATATATTAATATTTTTTACATTATTATATAGGTACGAGTACGTCTATCATAAAAATATATTTTTCTTACCTAATTTATACTTTTGAATCTAAATATAATTCTTGAAGGATGTTGTTCTAGATTTCCAATATAGATTAATATTGCTCCAAAGAGATAATCTACAAAAAATGATATATTAAGTAAATTATGTAATAATAATAATAATAATAATAATAATAATATGTAATAAATTAAAATGTATTAAAATTCTTAATGTAGCTAGGTGCACAGAATTATTTCATAGTTTTAGAAAAAAATGTTATGTGTTTTGTATAAAGAACAAAATAATAAAATCAATTGTTTGGTATATAAAATATAAAATTAGCAGGTTAAAATATCAACTAACGTATAACAAGCCCCAAGCCAAATGTGATTAAAATAATTAATTTAGAAGTAAAAATTATATATAATAGCGTACAAACCTATCTATCATTAATACATTATTCGATTAAAAATAGGTAGATATAATACTATAAAATATATTTTGAATAATAATAATAATTACAACATTCACAGTATATTAATAAATAAAAAATTATTCTAAGATTTATAACATAATAATTATAATTTACAGTCGGTATTAATCATATAGGGATATAGGGATTTAATTAAATTATAAAATTTGAACAGGAGAAGTAGAGAAGTTATTGCAGTGTAAGGTAAATATTTTTAAAAATGTATACCTAGTTAAAATTCTGATATACTTATAAATTAACAAGCAAATCAAATTATTGCTGGTTAGGTACAGTCATAATGTGTGATAGGTATACTAATATGTAGTGTGCCTGTAGAATTACTATGAGATCAATAAGATTAGAAAAATAAGTGGGTAACTAAAAAAATTCTAACGCTTATTTTATTCTTCTACATTGCCAAAAAGACTATATAAGATAGATTAATTGATATAATAATTCAAGATGGCCACACAAATATGAAAAATTAACGAAAATAATATTATGTATTATGATTTACTTACCAGTATATAATATGATAAGTTAAGTTATCATAGTATTGAGACTTTCTAGTCTTGTTTGTATACTAAATATGCCAAATGTGTCGTTTTGTAATACAAATATCATCGACCTTCGCTCTAGTAAACATTATAACGGCCAACAATTGGTACTTGGCTGATCGCCGTATTAATATATTATAATAATTTCGAAACTGCAATTAGCGTACCTATTGAGCAAAAGTCTTACATTACAATTTTCA
Source organism: Diuraphis noxia (assembly GCF_037042655.1). Classification (NCBI taxonomy): domain Eukaryota; kingdom Metazoa; phylum Arthropoda; class Insecta; order Hemiptera; family Aphididae; genus Diuraphis; species Diuraphis noxia. Next base: position 4,241,496 of record NW_028301718.1, read on the forward strand.
GTTTTCTCGTTCAATAAACTACAACTAAATGAGTGAAATGACGTCTTCTCAATTATGTCATAACTCATAAACTCGTATTTATTGTACCTATCAATTATCCAAAATCCAATATTTATTGCCATACAATGATAAAAACTTGTTGTTATCAATCGCCGATAAGAATTAAGACGTTTTTTGTCCATAATGCGATTAGGATTCAGGACCCGGTAACCATAGCACTTCTGCCGATTGCCGGTAACCATAAAAGTACTATCACAGTTATCTATTGTTCCATACACCCAAGACGTCACATTGGATTGTTTTGAATTTTAACGGTTTACGAGTTTACGACCACTCATAATTCAGATTGGGGCTGGAGCTCTTTACCTATAGGGCATAGGCTATAACTATTGAAGTATTGATTACGGCCTACCGGCTACCACCTACGGTAGTACAGACGTGTCAAGAACATGTTCATTGTTCAGTATCGAACTATCGACAGTAATCAAGTACTAAATACTACAAGTCACGAGTTTACAACAATACAACTGCTCTACCGAGACTGAACATCTGACAAAGTGTTAAGTGACAAATAATAACTGTTTATTGTTTAGTGGCTTAGTGCTGACTGCTGAGTGTAACAGTTTCCCGCGCCCCAACATCAATCTGTCGTCACCTGTTCTGCTGCTATATACACATTCATTTCTCGTTACGTACGGTTTTCAACATTTTCGGTTTCGATTAATTTTTCATCCTCTTCCAACAAGACGTATATCCAGACCTCGAAAAATTCTCATTTCTATCGTCATGATGCGCCGACGGTTGAGTTTCATCGGTGGTGGAGAGTGTTGCGATCCTGGCACGCTCACTGAAAGCATCGTCGAGTCTGACATCCAGCGACAGATACGTGACAGGTTTGATGACGAGTGTCCATACTCATTGACTAGGAAGTCTGTGCGAAACAGCCCCCGTGCACGAAACTGCAACTCACAAGTATGGCAGGTGGCTGTCAACACGGTGGCAAAGAAACGCGATACACTCAGGCGCAGTGTCAGCTCAGTATTCAGGTCAATGAACAAACTCAGGACTGGATTCAAAGTGGCAGCACAGGTATATTGTGGGTTGTTTTGACTTTTGATGATTTTGTTTTCGTTGGTGTTGTAAGTGCTAGGATTGACTGTGTGACATGGATCATAAAAATCAATTTTAATTAAAATATCCGTTAATATGCATTATGGTTAAAATAGGCATATAAAATAAAAATGGAACACCTATGCATATCAATTTAAGGTCATGGATATAAATACCAAACCAAATTGACTTGTTGAACAATATTTTTCAATTATTTACAGTTTAAGGACACATACCTATATGGCTACATATTTTACATTATAATGATATAATTATAATATATTAGATGATTTAGTTAAATTTCAAAATCCCCTGCATGACACTCTATGTATTGGTTCATTTGAGTTAACTCAAAAGTTGTTTTAACAAAAACATGGTTTTTGCCTTTTTTCAGAACCATGTTGTAACATAGCAATGCAATGCAAACTATATTACAGAATTGATGCTTATGATGGACATGGAGTATGTTATCATAATATAAATTTCTCAAAAAAACCACAAAAAAGAGTGTTGTTTTATAAATAGTATTCTAATCAAAGGCCATTAAGAGGACGCTATACCCGCATGTTTTGTCTATGTCTCATAAACGTACAACATAGCCACATGCACTACTAAAATACATATTTTTCTCTCCCTGTTAGATTCAAAGTAGACCATTTAGAGCCAGTTGTACCGTCTCTGATTATAGTTAACCAGAGTTTAATCGGCTGAATTTGCACGGTTAAATATCTGTTATCAACTGATTAAGCGTAATCGAAGTTTAACCGTAGATGGTACAACTGGCCCTTATAAACATACAAATTGAATCAGGATTTTAATTTAGATAGTATTTAAAAGAAACACATTTATCACCATCTTATTGCCAATCAGTTTTGTCGGACTTTCGTTATATTAGGTGTTACGTTATATTAGGTATATTCACATAATATATTATTATTCTCGTATTCTTTTTATTTTCTCGATATCGCAATACAAAAATGTATTTTGTTATTAAAAATGATCATTATTTCAGACTTAAATAACTTTTTTTGTATTTGTGATAATATTATTATTTAAAGACTTAAATATTTGAGTGACATTATTATCTGGATTTACCTATAATGTTTTGTTGGATTATTAGATCTATTCATATTTTATTCAACACTTATTAGTAATTAGTTTATTACCAATATTCCATTATACCTAATTTATTACTAATCAATTAAGTATCAGAAGGTTTGCTATTATTTTATTGTTATGTTTTTGTCATATTATATAAACCTTTTGTCCCCATTAATACTGCCATTGGTTGAATAACAAGTTATATCATGTTACAGAAATTACGACCATCAACTAGACGTCGTTTTAAATTGGATGAATCGCCTCTGACTCCTAATACGCCCAGAACCCGGTCTAAATGTTTGTTGGGCAGAACGCCCACCAAGATGTATAGTCCTTTTGCCATTGATACGCCACCGTCATTACGTAGGCGATTTGCTTACAGAAGAAATCAAAATATTGACACTGAAAGGTAATTTTTCAAAATGTATACATCATATTTGATATTTTATTACATTTTAAATTTGTTAAGTGAGTCAATAACTGTATAAACCAATATTTAACATGGCTACTTGAGAGATTTATTTGTTAAAGACTTCAAGTATTATTTATTAATTTTATGCCAGCATTAATAAAGTGTTAGTTAATTATCTATTTAAAATTACTTGATTATTTGAAATCAGTTACCAGAAGATTTTATTTAGATTTTAGTGGTTAATTTGTATGTTCTATTTTGTTAATAAAAGGTATTTTAATTCTGATTTTTAAGTCTTGATTTGAGCGCAAAGGGTAGATTATTTGAGTTCACTTCTTGATTTGAGTTAGAGCACTTATGTGCTTTACTACATTTTATATGAGCTTTAAATCTTTCAAATGTTGGATTATATCAAAACAAAAAAAATTAATTTAATATATTTTGAGACTTTACTACATGACATTGTTGTTTTATTTTATTTGCTACCTTGATGAATGTGTTAAAACAATTTTTACTTCATATTTTTAATATTTTATTATTTTAATTGTTCTAATTCAGATTGATTGATTGTTTACAGTAATAAATCAGTGAATGGAAAAAGTGAATCTAATAGTTATGAAGCAACAAATAATGAAAATAAGCAACCAACAATCAATTTAAATAAAGAAGATGAAAATTATGGAAGCTTAATATAAGTATTAATTGCAAAAGAATACTGCACAATTTAGCACTTTTTGCAAAAAAAACTAGATATTAAAAGTATAGTGAATGTATACTGGGTATGTTGTTTTTGCATAACACATTTTACTCTATTATTTTTTGTACTATCTATTTTAATTTTTAAATATTTAAATTAATGTTCCTTTTCAATATAATAAGAAAACGTGGAAATTATATTTTCTTTTTATTCGTAAACATATAATTTATTTGTTACAAATATTTACTATTATAGTTGTTTTATTTTTTGGTAGCTAAAAAATATTTTGTCAAATTATTTTTTGAATAGAAATTAATATTGTTATGTCTACTTTTAATTACTAATAGACTCAAATTCTATGATTTAGTTCTACTGTGTAATAATTTAATAACATGTATTAACCTTAATGTTAACTAATTTTGATGTAATTTTATAATCTATTCATGAATCTATTAGGTAACAACTTAGTACAGAATGATTCTAGATCCATACTCTTTTCTGTAAATGAAATTTATATTAGTCTTGTCGGTTAAGTAAATACTAAATTACTAGTGATTGGCATTATCACATTATTTTACTATTGAATTCTACCACCATAATTTGATTATAGTATATTTTGTATGTTGTATATGACAATTTTTTTTTTATGCATTATTCAGTAACAGTTTTATACTTCTCATGTTTCAATGTATTTCAATTGGTTTTAAATATTTAGTTAAGTTTATTTTTATTTTATACATAAAATTAAGAATAAAGACATTATTTTATATTTATAATTAATAACAAATAATATTAATAATTACTATTATTCTATTCAATTCCTAACTAAAGTATCTTAAATTGAAAATTCAATCAATCTGTAATTGTTTGAATGTACCATTCATGTCCAATTCGTCTTTTTTTATATGTTCTGGTCGTTTCGACAAGTTGGCCTTTGGTCGTGCTTCCAACCATTCTTTGTTAGCCATCAACAGTTCCAACATATCCTCTGCAAAGATAAAAATTATTTTTGAGTAACATTTAAAAAATGAATTCGTATCATAGGTGCCTATGCAAAATAATATATGTTTTGTGCACCTATAAATTACTTAAGATATAGGTACAATACAATTGCCAACAATATTACATGAAATACTACATTTCAACGGTATACATCACCTTCATATTTTTCTAGATTTCCGCCGCAGCCACCATAAATGTCTGGTAATACATCTTTTGGAATGTATTGGTATAAATCTTCCAGTGAATCGTGTACAAATATCTATAGAACAATTATAAAATATTAATCAGTACGATATTTATAATTTATTATGTTGCAGTTTAGGCCTTAGGTTTGATAAATATTTTAGTATAAATAATTTACTAATTTTTTATATAAAAGTTGGTAAGATAAGCTATTTAATGATTTTGTGAAAGTGTAAATGATTAATGATAAGTCACCATAGAGAAACTAAGTATGTGGGGTGATATGCGTGAATAGTAAAGTTTAAGGTGTGTCGGGCTTGATAGAGCCATACTCTATTTTTTTGTTTTACTGATATTTTAATAGTATATAGCATCATAGTCCATAGATTATATTTTTCCAAACTTACCCTGTCTCTGATTTTGTTCGATACAAATAGCTTAAAGAATGTTATAAGGCGGCTCATGAACTTTGGCGGATTTATGTAGTGGACAGTTTTAACTCGCAGTGGGAACGAATCCTGTAAACAGTAAATTGATTATCTGTAAATAATTCTATTTATGTGTGATAATATAAATATAAATATTGTAATTCCATTTACCTTTATAAATTATTACCTATATTACTGACTATTGGAATACAGGATGACTTAGACCAATAATTATTAAAGCATACTATGTTAAGTAGTTAGGTACTATACATATATTCGGTACATGGAAGGTTCATTTTAAAAAAAGCGAGTAAGTGGATGTCGCTCTGCTGTACAGTAGGTTACAAGTGGGTTACTGTAATGGATGGAATTAAATCTGAATCCAATGATATTATATCATTGTATACGAAAAACGATTCTGAGCAAAGACGGTTTATCTGTCTAGGATATATTATACATTATTCAAATTTTCAAATCTTAGATTTAAAAAGGACATTTTTTAATAATTTCTAGTTTAAAATAATTTGCGAATTTTGGTGATTTTTACGTATGTTGTCAAAATTAAAATTTGAAAGATTGTAAAAAAAAATTGTGACCATGTATTTTTTTTATTTTTCAACTGCTATTGTAAAAATATGTTATAGGAGCCTTGTATTAAATTTTCAAATCTTAGATCTAAAAAGAAAATTTTTTTATGAATTTCTAGCTTAAAATAATTTGCGAATTTTCGTGACTTTTACGTATGTTGTCAAAATTCAAAATTTGAACGCTTGTAAAAAAAAATTGTCCCTATATATATCTTTTATTTTTCACCTGCTATTGTAAAAATATGTTAGGAGCCTTGTATTTAATTTTCAAATCTTAGATTAAAAAAGAAAAATGTTTATGAATTTCTAGCTTAAAATAATTTACGAATTTTCGTGATTTTTACGTAATATGTTGTCAAAATTCAAACTTTGAATGCTTATAAAAAAAAATTGTGACTATTTATTTTTCAACTGCTATTGTAAAAATATGTTAAGCTTTTCTGCCTAACAAATAAATTTTTGTCGATATTAATTTTAAAAAAACTAATAATGATCGAAAATTGCAAATACCTATGAATAGTTCAAAGTCGAAAATTTTTTAAAATTGCATGGTGGATAGATTATACTTATTATATAAACATTCGGTAAAAATTGCATGTATCTATGGTCATTTGTAGAGCGCGCATTTCTATGCAATTGCAAATTTTTTCCTTTTAATATTTTTGGATTGTTGTCAGTTATTTCCACGAATCATCATAATTTGAACCTAATGGTGAAATTTTTTTTGCATATTTAAAGGTTATTGCATACCTATTTTTGCATATTTTGACAATTATTTGCATATTTTATTGCATATTGAAGCGAAAATTTAAAAAAATATATAAAATAATATTTTGTCAAGTAGAAAAATTAAAACTAAATTTCATAGTCACTAAATATTAATTTATATATACAGGGTGTCCCACAGAGATCCGACATTCTGACAAATGAAATAACTTTTGTTCTAATCAATATTTTTAAAAAATTTCTTTTAAATATAAAACATAGACACTTGCGCTACATTTTTAGAATACCTACGTTTTTCTTTTTAGAATACAGTTTACAAGGAGTTTATCCCAAACCTAGTCAAAAGCTTGGGTTACGTCTAAGAACACTTCGCAACAGTATTATTTTCCTTCTAATGCCTTAATGTTAGTGACACGGTGACCTTGGTCAACACTAGAATGTTTATTCCGAAATTCAAACTGATAGTCTGGTATGAGGTGTTTTTCTTCAATAAGTAGTTTTAAAAAGCGTTTGAGAAAAAGTTTTTCAAAGAACTTTGACATGCTTGGTAGAAGCGATGTCGGTCTGTACGAGCTAGGTAGCTTGTTCTGGTGGTTTGGCTGGTTTGAGTAGCATAATCATTTGCGCCTTTTTTGATTGTTTAGGGTAGGGAGTATTCTTGTTGTAGGATTGCATTGTATATATGTGTTAAGAGGATAATCGCCTTTGATAACTCTTTAAGTATGCCTGGGCTGATCTCGTCGAAACCTGGTGCCTTTTTTGGGTTAATGTTGACAATTTCTCTAACGACTTCTAGAAGTGTAAAAAATTGTATTTTTTCTCTTGTTTCTTTCAGCCTTTTAACCTAACCTTGGCATTGTATCATATTGAATTCAGTAGTGATGATTTGGGCGTATACTTCTGCTATATCTTGCTCATCGTTGCGTGCCCTAGTACTGTCTAGCTATTACCTTACGAATATGTGGTATATGAGAACGAGGGTTTTAATGCATCTTATTAGAGCTATCCATAATGAGTAATCAATGTCATTCGTGACAGATAAGCCATTCAGATAAGATTTAAATGTTTCGTTTTTCATTTCATTGATTTTGTCTCATAAAATTTTACCAATACGATTCCAATTCTTTTAATCATATGGATGTCAAGTTCTATTCTATGTTATATTCTCGTCTTTTACGCTTTTGTTGAACAATTTCTCCAATTTCAAGTGGATCTCCCGGTTATTCTCTTCAGGATTTATTGGTGTTGCCGCTTTCGCTGCATCAACGATATCATTGGTTAATTTTTGCACTATTGTTTCAATGTCTGATGATGTTTTTACTTTTTTAGTTTCACTGAAAGAGTGATGGTTTCTACGAGGATATTTATAAAAAGATTATAATCTGTTCATTTGTTTGTAAGAAAGATTTTTCGTTTTTTCACTTTGACGTTCGAACTTAGTAAGAGTAACACAGTACACAGGAATATGGTCGGCCGATAGTTCTGTAAGTCCCTCAACTTCTACATATTTTGACGAAATATTTTTAACTACGAAAAAGTCTAATAGGTCCGGTATCTTATTTGGGTCAGTAGGCTAATGCGTTGATTTTCAGGTGGAAATTACTCTAGTGTTGATAGTATTAACTGCTTTTAATAGGGTATGTCCTTTATTTGTGATGAGTTTTGATCCTCAGTCGGTGTGTTTTGCGTTGAAGTCTCCACCGATAGTGAATCTGGTTCCTAGCTTACGAAAAAAAATCAATGCATTTAATTTCATCTGCGCCTCCTTGTGTGGACAATAAATGCCCGTAACTGTAAGATCATTATTTCCACCATTGACGCTTAACCTTAATCTTGTAATTTAATTACAAGTATATTGTTTCAATTTCATTTTGCATGCGTAGGTACCAGAGTTACTTGGTAAACTAAAATTTGTGTTGACGCCGTGGGAGTACCTATTATTCGTCGAGTCCATTGCTGGATGACGATCTGCAGAGCCGCTACGCGTGAAGGTTTAAATAATTTGTGTTAGGACACTTGACACTTTAAGGTTGTAACCAAAAAAAAGTCAATAGTAGATATTTAATTTAATTTAATAAACACTTTGCACAATTCGACACTCGCGAGGAACCTACGTGTTATTCGTTCGACAGGTAAAACGTGATTAGTCGTATAATACATATAGCTCATTAAAATATTGACTAAATTTCTAAAACAAAAATTAATTAAAACTTGCTATACAAATTATTTTTATTCCTTGTTTGAGAATATATAGACAAAAAAAACAAAATAAAATATAATATCGTCCTTGTTCCTCTAAAAAATGAACACAATTCCACTACGTCCTTTCACACGAACAAGGTACTACATTCTCGTTAAGTTCCTGAAAATTGAATGGAATCATTGGAACAAATTCCTTTGAATGCGTTACCTACCAAGCACTGTGTATTATACAGGGAACCTTAAAGAAAATTATAGGTAAATATCACCATAATTTAGCAACCAAATCTTCATTAGACACTCTTTTTCTTCTTCAATATATCTGGTTTTTGTTTGCTTAATTAAAAAATGTTCAAAAGTGATAGCAATTAGAAGTTTGACGACAATTTTTAGCTGAGTCACTTGCCCGCCCAGACAGTTTTAATTGAAAATATTCTAAACTTTCTATTAGGTATATCGTATAATATGCAAAACTACTTATGATAGGTCACATGTCAAATCGCTATAATTAATGATTTTACCTACCAATATACCATAAAACCAATAAGTACAGCAGTTATAATATACTCACAATGCAACATCTCAACAGATGTTTTGTCAAAGTGGGCGTGAAGGCCATGAATTGAGCTAGTCGAATGTGTTTCAGGTCATACAAAATAATGTTCCCGTACATGGGCTCCAATTTAAGCTGTAAGTCTAAAATGGCGATGGACACTTGACAAAACAGCATAACATCATATTTTTCATCGTCCGACGATTGGCGGGTCATGGTACAGAAAATTCTGTTACCCTCTGGCGTCAGTTTCGGGAACAAACATACAGATCTGTAAAAATGTAAAACGTTTAGTAATTAATAATTATTATGATTCATATAGGTATTATCTAATAAAATAAAAGTGCTAGACTTAGTCGCTCAATCGCGGTGCTATACCAATATAGTTTATAACTAAAATAAATTCTTGATGCAGAATTAGTGATGGGTAAATACTCGGTATTTATCCAATAAATACCCAGTATTTACCCGGTAAATTGGCAAAATTATTTTTAATTCTTAAACCAATTCATGGATATTGGATACCACAATACTTTTTTATAATTGTTTCCTGACTTTTCCATGTTATGCCACTATAATGACTAGCAAAACTAGATCTTTAAGCTTTTATTATAAAAAAAATGTATATAAACCTTACATTTAGTCTTTAATTTCAATTGAAATAAACTAAAGGCTTTAAAGTTTCATTAAAATTTAAATACAAATATTTTTCTTATGAAACATAAAGAAACATAATTAATACAATCAGATATTATTTTTTAATATTTCTATATAGGTAGGTACATAATAAGAATATAAAAAACTCAATTACCTTCAACATAACATTTAGTCTTTACTTTTTTATTGATATCTCGCTTAGAAAAATATCAGTTTCTATACCACTCGAATAAAAAAATTATGAACAATATATAATATTATTTAAAATATAATAAAAAATTGTGACTACCCCATAAGTCAGATCAGTCAGAATCAGAACTATAAAATATAAAAATCTATTTTAAATTACAATTACGAATTTAGTATAACAATATATAAAATATTATAACAATAACATAAAACTTATTAAGAGGACGCTCGTAGTTGAAATTTAGGGGGGCTTAGCCCCTCCAATTTAAAATTATCCCCTCCAAAAATTTGTAATTTAATTTAAGCATTAAATCCTTTATTAATTTTCTAATCTGCATATTCTACATAATAGTAAATACTGTTTATACGATTATAATCGTTGTTTGAAGATATTATTTTCTAAAGTTTAAACAACGATTCATTTTTCGTATGTTATATTGTTATCCATATTGGATCGCCCGCAAAACAATTTAACAATATTTAAGTTTAAGAATAGTATTACAAATATTGTTTTATTGAACAAGATATGTCGAATAGATTCTCCAACGAACAAATTTTGAATAAATTTGCAATGTCGAACCGATGATGTTTATAATAAATTATAACATAATATTATATAACATAAGGTATAAATAACATGGTACCTAGATGTTGATTTGCTTTAGTGAAAATATTTTATTGTATATTTTTGTTTTATTTTGCTTATTGATAATATATGCACGACTTGCATGAGCGGGGTCAGAAGCTCAGCTCAGCACAGTATACGTCTATACATACAACTGTCAACTGTATTAGCTGATATCAATATAAAAAGTTCCTAATTATTTATAGCAATATATTATTAAATTATATTTATGATTTAGAACGCGGGGATTTTAACCGGGTTGAGTCATCGTTGAAAATATTTTATTGAATTGCCTGAAGTTGTTTGGATTCTGTTTATTGGAGCTAAATTACTGTAATTTAGGAGATAATAATCTAGCCATAACGCGCGCGCCGAATAGGTTTATAAAATGTTTGGGATACACAAGACACAACCTAATCTTACCTAATATACTTAGAGACTTAAAGAATATTCGAATCAAGAATTCAAGAATTCAAATCAGTTGATTTTAAAATAAAGTAAATACATTGAGTACATTTTAGGCACAAATAGCATATTTTGAGATTTCAGGAGAGGGAGGCTAAAGCTCTATTATAATAATACCATTAAATAAGCTAAAAAATGTAGGAAATGTTTAGGGGTTATTGAAATTTGTGTTAATAGGTACTTATAAAGCTCTTAAAACCCCTATATTTTCGCTTATGGTATAAATATTAAGCATATTTAAGTTGACTTTTTAGTTACCCTTGTTTAGTAGCTTCTTTTAGCTGTTCCCTAGTAAAAGAGCCAAAAAACTCTGGAAATTCTGCCCGTGCTACGAAGTATGAATCAATAACTTGCTTTGATCTTTGCAAATTATACTTGCATCCAGTTATAAAATGCGCTAACCATTTTCTATCTGCAATTTAAATAGATGTATATGATTATAAATAGTTTTTCATATTAATTTTATAAATCTATAACAATAATTATTAATATTAATTATTATCATACATATAGATTATAGTCTATATGTATAGCAGGGGTGGCTAACATGAATACGTCCGCACAGTCACACGGCACACATCTTAAACCTATCTTCAATAATGAATGCTGTCTTGTGGTTTTGGATGTTAATGCGCGTATGGTTAATAATTTTTACTACACCTACTATTATAGGATAATTTAATAATTCATTAAAATTGACTTATCATTGATTGATCATTCAAGCCCAATTATAAGTAATAACTATATTAAGCACAAATTATAACATAAGCTATATTTATTCGAATAGCAATAAAAAAAAAAATAACAACCCACATAATAATATAATATAAATTATATGTATAAGTTTATAATTTTTATTTATTACTTACTAAATTAAACACATACTTAAACCTGCTATTTAGATCAATTTGATAGTCTTATAAATTGTGAAACTTACAATCATAGATTAAAATGATTATATTGATATTTTATATAATCTCTGCTACAATAATGTACAACCATATATTACATATTATACAACATATTATGGTGCAAACATTGTCATTGAACAATATGTAGTATGTACCTATAGTTCTACCTATATTATATTAGTAATACTATTATAGTATATATTATAGTATGCTATGTAGCCTTAGTAACCTAACCTATGTATATATTTTAAATATTGTCATTGACCTTATAGTTCATATTTACAGTTCTATAAATTACTTAGTTAACTACTTTTTATTTATATTTTTTTTATCGAAGGACGAAATATATGTTTCATACAAAATATACTGTGAGAAAATCTGTTCGTCTAACAGGGGAAAAATACCCACTCAAAAACTCTGATGAGACTTATAAATTGTATAATGTAGTATGATGTATAATAACTATAAATTATAATGTATAAAATAATCACTAGATATAGGTAGTCTTTTTCTGGAGCGGAGACGGTTTGTCAGCCAACGATGATATTTTATATTACGTTTATAATTTATATTGTTATTATTAATATGAATAATATGCCAATATGGTAGCAGATAAGTTGAAGCAATATTATTTGCATATTATCATATTAATTTTGAACGCATAATAATATAATATATATACTTTAGAAGTTTCATGTACCACGAATAATACTTTTAAATTCCAAAAAAATAACTAAAATCGTTATTCGTGATTTTGATTTATAATTTCGTCCAAATTTGAACTTAAAATAACTATAAGAAAACCTGTGTTTTATATTTTTTTTTGTTATAAATAAAACTATTTACGTGAATTCTTGTTTTAAATTTAAGTTTTAATAAATTTAATTGAAATTTTAACATTAAACGCTAAATAAAAAATCTAGCTTATGCCATTTTAATATTTTTAACCTCCTGTATTGTAACAATGTGTGAGGATCTATATAGACATTAATCAAAATAAAACTAATGAAAATGGAAAATGCTATGGCGTATAGAAAATTCTAATATGAACATTCAGTGAAAATTTCATATATGTATTTTTTTAAGAATTACGTTGATGTGTGCGTTTTTATTTTCGCAGAACTATGGATTATCCCGGAAGTTGTTAACGTTAAGACGTGTCTATTATCAAGGTATCTCACTTTATTAGTTAAGTGTCATGGGCATTTTTTAAGATAATATGTAAAGGTAGAATATATTATAGCTATAATCGAATCAAATGACGTGGAACCGTAGCCATGCATATATGCATAAGTACTACACTACTGCATATGATAAAGTGATTCACATACATGCTGTAAGTATATCCGAACAGTTAAGATGTAGATATACCTATTCGTATATTAAATAGTATATACTACCTCTATATATCATAAAAAATGTCCATGACACTCAACTAATGAGTGCATGAGATACCTTGAACAGACACTTATAAGTTTCCGGGATAATCTGGTTCCATCATGTAATTTGGTCCGGTAAATTATATCCGGTGACAATTGATCCGCGACATTTAATTCGGTCAAAAAAGAACCTGTAAGTACATAAACTTCCCGTTAAAAATTGTCCGGTAAAAAAATAAAATAAAAATATACATAAATTATTATTATTATTTTATTTTCATAATTTTTAAAAACGTCAAGTAGAAAAAAATAACAATCAGTTAATAATATATAAATTACGAACTATTGTTTATGACATAATAATATAAAATAATAAACTAGAATTATAAAAACAATACAGTCATATTCTATAACATTCGTTACAATATTATAGATTATTTTCCTAAAATTATAATCCTAAATCCTAATTCTATTTATTTATATATTTTTTTTTACTGGATATTTTTTGTACGGGGTTTTTTTAACCGAATCAAATGTCACGGATCAATTGGGGTCTGGGGAGAATGTAACTTCCTACAAGGTATAAAAAAAGCTACGTATATGTTTGTCCCTACACGGCTACACGAATATAAAAATGAGAATATGAGATGTGTATTAGCAGTGGCGAAACGACCGTGGTCTTTGAGAAGCGATTACTTTTCGATTTTTTTAAGGTTTGGGGCTGGGTGGGTGCCGTGGGTCGTGGTTGATAATATGAAAGTGAATAACCACAACTAAGTACCTATTAGTATTAGTATTTATATAGGTAACAATTTATAGATATATTCAGGTATAACTGTATAAGTACTATGTGTAATAGCACTAATTGATGGGTTGGTGGGTGTTTAAATTGTAAGATTGCGTAGGTATGTGCTATTTTAGGTTCGTTTCGCCACTGTGTGTAAGTCCTACATTTAAAAAAAAAGGTGCGTATGATATATTATGATAGTTCCTACACGGCGGTCGGTGGTAAAATTATTCAATATGTATAAGTTCTTATACAGTAGCAAAAAAATAAAAAATATAATGTCACTAAGTGTAAAGGTACTTATACTATATTTATATTATGGATTAGGTGTTTATATTTATTATTAAACTATATATCTCATAGGTATATCGTATATATATGTACGTATCTACTATATATATGTACTTATATTATCTGTAATATGATATGTGTGCTTCATGGTTTAAAATAGGAAACTTCCTCAAACTACTAAAATTCAGTGATTCAGTAACTATCTAATTACATATGCTTAATTAACTATAGCCTATAGGTAGATATTATAGGTACCTATACCTAGTATACCTATATTACAACAAAATAATTTCATTAGATACAGGTATTAGATGAAATGTTGCTATGTTGTGATCATATTGTTATATAGAGTTATCAAACTTAATGTACCTATGGATATTGTACATATTAAAGAGACGAAGTTATAAATATATTTTTGATAGTTTAAACGCATTTATTTTATATAACACATTTTATATCCTACTGATCTGATTAGAGAGAGATGATTATTAACTATTGATTTAACAATGATATATTATGCAGTTTTTTGTTTTTTTATGCCTCTCATAACTCATCACTAAAGCAGAGGACCTGTAAGTTGTAGCTCTAAAAAAGCTCTAAATAGGTAAGCAGTTATGCACTTTAAACGCCATAATATGCATTTAAAATATGCGCATAAAATTTTTTCTAGTGAATTTATTTAAAATTATTAATAAATAGCATTTGTACCATAGCCAAATAAACAAAATATACATGTTATTAAAATTTTATAATTCTTCTTTTAGTACTAAAAAAAAAGTAATCATAGTTTAGTTAAAATTATTTTGTTCTGCAAGCGCTTCAAGGAAAAACATATGCCCGCTGATAGTCAAAAACCATATAATAAGACAAAAATTAAAAATAAATAATTTTTATCCAAACATGGATTTTTTAAAAATAAAATGTCAGTCTGGAAAAATCAAAAATTTATTTAAGTTAAATATGTGTCTCTAAAAGTATAAGATGCCGTCTAAAAGTGTAAAATATGTCCTAAAAACAAAAATGACTCAAAATATGCCTTTATATACAAAATAAATAATTTCTGACTTCTGTACCTACAATATTTATATTAAATACTTACATCATTATTATAACTATAAGTTATATATTATTACAATATTACTACTTATTAGAATTATACAAGTTATAGACAACATAAATTGAAATGGTTTTTATTCATAATAATATTTAGATATGTAACCACTTACTGACTTACTACATTAATAGGTAGGTATTCGGGGGTGTCTTAGATTGAGTGGAGTGCGAAACAGACAGTCCCACATGCCTTATTATAGTTTTTTAAACATTAGCTATTAGTATAGTGCCAACATCTTAGTGTTTACTGTATATAGTTAATTTTTTAGTAAATGGACTGTTTCGGATTACCTACATTATTATTGATGAAAACTACTATTCTATATGAATAATAAATACATATTAATACTTATATTACTAATGATAAGTTAATTCATTAGGTATATCTTAACAAATTACCGGTGTAAAATTATACATTCTGTAATTAAATTTATAACGTAGGATTAGGTATATTTATATTTCGATATAGTAGTTTATGTTTAGTTTATGTTTATATTTAATCTATGTTAGATTAAGTTAAAACTGTAAAATTTAGGTACATATATTCGCACACATCGAAGCTTAACCGCCTTAAACATATCTTCAATAATGAATGTAGAAATAAATAATAGAAATAAAAATAAATAATTTCAAAACTAGTTGTATGAAACGTACTTGTTTTGTACTCTGCTATTTTTGTTACTGTGCAAAATAAATATGCAAATGCTACAAGTCATCACCTGATCTTGTATATATAGTACATAAAACTATGTAATCTAATATTGACATAAAACTAAGTTATATTAACTAACCAGTAATATTAGGTAAATGTGGTTGTTTGGTCAACCATTCCATGAGCTGAGTGACATCTTCTTCGAGTCTATGTAACGGTTGATAGAAATCTTCATTCTTTATGTATGCGATTTGCGTCTCGTTCGGTGGTATGAGGTACGTCATATTGTATAAGAATATATTGTGTTAAATACAATTAACTTTTTTTTTTGATTATTGACGAAGTAGTATATCAAACAGCGTGAAGTCGAACACTGAGGCTATAGAAGCGGATGTATGAAATGTAAAAACATTTGCACTATAATAAATATTATATATACCTACAATTTACGTAGTTATATAGACCCACCAACCTTCTTGACGATTCTGGTTTTTATTTATTTTTCTACCATTTAATTATATGAAATTACCTACCGGCCAGTTATTGTCAGTCTATATAAACGACTGACTGTCGCCTGAGAAGGGCAATTGCGAGTTTTCTTCCTTGTTTGTACATCATATGTACATTTTCGAATGGTAAAAAGCCGTTTATACTAAATCATTTGTATTTTATATCATTTAATCAAACGAAATTATTATTTTTACCTACGTCAACGACGATACATTCTAATATTGGACCTTGAACCCTATATTCAAATTGTATACCTACCAATATTGGGTCTAGTGTAAAAAATCATATTGTTGCATTACTGCATTACTTGAATCCCTGAAAAAATATTTTCTTTCCAATTTTCATACAAACGTAAGGCTGTCTTTATTTTAACATCTAGTTAGGTATTAATTATTACAGGTATGGTTAAAAATGTGTGATTGTGATTTATACCTACCAAAAAATACATTGGCTCGCAATTTTTGTAATTACTGATAAGCGATAGGTACGTAATGAATGAGTCCTATTATAAGACATAGCATCAAGGCTAGATAGGGTGTGGTTAGATTATATGTATTATATAACTTAACCATGAGGGAGTGGTAGACTGGGAGATGCCCTAAGCCCTGCAGTGACAAGTGTAAACTTACTGCTAAATAATGAACGTATTTTTTTCGGGCGCACACTAGTTGCCTCCCGAAATCAAAAAGACCCATAATTTTTATACGAATTGCCTCCCGACTATATAGGTACGAGTTTCCGACCACCCGACGTACCCTAAATGGCTAAATTTTATCATAAACGAAAAGGGTCTAGTACTAATTGCCTCCCATCATTAGTCAAGTATAATAAATATATGAGTGGTTCCAAACATTTTCAAACATCATGTATCAAAATAAGTTTGTAATTTCAAAGTCGTAATTTATGACTTTTGTTATACGATATTACTTTCATATTTAATGTTTGATACCATTATATTAAAATAATTTTCATTGATATCCAAATAAAAAAGCTGAGTGAAAAAAAATATCAAATTTTGAGAACCTACAAATATTGGCTAAAAAATACAAGCCTAAGAAATGTTATAAATAATTTACCATTATATACATAGTAGGTATATTAAATTATTATTATATGCCATGCATTTATGTTATTAACTAATAATAGGTACTACTTCCTATTTTGTTCGACTTATTGATTTATTATTTTTATAGTTGAATAATTTTTTACAAATAATGAGTAATAAATATATATAATTTTAGATTCTGAGCGGAGCGATGAATGTATTGATTTTACCATGATGTGTGTTTTTTTTTTTTTTTTTTTTTTTTGTCTGTCATCACGTTTTGGGGCAGTAAAAATGCTTCGAGTTTTGACTTCAGTACCTCGTTCGATCAGAAAGTGAATCTAGTTGGTACTTTGGGGGGTCAAAAGTAAAAAATTCTTAATACTTTTCTAAATAATTGAGAAAAACAAACTAAAAATTTTTGATGTAACTTTAAAACAAATGACCATAGATACATGAAATTTTCACCTAATGTTTATATAAGTATATTCTCTATCCATCATGCAATTTTCAAAAAATTTCGACTTAAGTTGAACTATTCATAGGCATTTCAAATTTTCGATCATTATTAGTTTTTTTAAAATTAATATCGATAAAAATTTATTTGTTAGGCAGAAAAGCTTGAAAATTTAATACAAGGCTCTTAACATATTGTTACAATAGCAGTTGAAAAATAAAAGAAATTCATTGTCACAATTTTTTTTATAAGCATTCAAAGTTTGAATTTTGTCAAAATACGTAAAAATCACGAAAATTCACAAATTATTTTAAGCTAGAAATTCATAAAAAATTTTCTTTTTAAATCTAAGATTTAAAAATTTAATACAAGATTCCTTACAAGTTTTTCAATGTTTATCACAAATAAAAATTCCACCGGAAATTCAAATTCAATTCTTATGAGCATTTGAAATTTAAATTTTTACAACATTGGATTTTCACTTTTAGCGATTTCCTTATTTTGGTGTAACTCTAAAACAAATTACCGCAGATACTTGAAATTTTGACTGAATGTTTATATAGGCGTTTTATATATTTGATAAAATTTTCAAAATATTTAGATTTGTTTTGAGCTGTTTACTGACATTTTAATTTTTCAACTTTTTTAGTTTTTTTTTCTATAAATATCGATAAAAATTTATTTGTTCGGTAGAAAAGCTTGAAAATTTAATACAGGACTTCTAACACATTGTAACAATAGAAGTTAAAAAATATTAAAAATTCGTAGGCACGATTTTTTTTTATAAGCATTTAAAGTTCAAATTTTGACTAAATACGTAAAAATTACGGCAATGTTCAAATTATCTTAGATAGAAATTCATAAAAGTTTTTCTTTTTAATTCTAAGATTTGAAAATTTAATACAAGGCTCCTAACATATTTTTACAATAGAAGTTAAAAAATAAAATAAATACATAGTCACAATTTTTTTTTATAAGCATTCAAAGTTTGAATTTTTACAACATATTATGTAAAAATCACGAAAATTCGTAAATTATTTTATGCTAGAAATTCATAAGCGAAAAATAAGCGAGACAGGTATGTTTACCTGGAAACCGTTATCACTCGGGATTTTAGAACTTAGGCATATATTGCTGGTGATCGAATTGAAAGTAATTTTAACTTTTTTTGAGCCGACTGGTTTAGTATTGGTAATGCCAGTGAAGTTGGTAGAAAAGAATTTTGCTATTTTAAACGGATGCAAATTCCCTAAATTTTTGTTTTGATCGGTGCATTCGGCGAGTATAACTATAGGACCATTATAATCCGGCGAAAAATATCTGAGACGAGTGTTAATGTTATTATTATCGATAGCTGGATTTTGGTTTGTTAATGGCATAGTGATATCTGTAGATAACGTGGTGGCTGAGGCAGACTCATTAGAACGGTCGTAGCCGTTAATAGCATCATCGACCATAATTGGCTCGTGCGCGTTATCGGAAATGTTATAATCATGACTAAATAACTAGGTATGATCTTAGTCCCGTGATACGCATGTCGATGACGTCAGCCGGAAGGAGTTCTTAAACCCGCCAAAACGGCTGGCTGTGCCCTAAAAGTTTACTGCCGGTTGACGTCATAATTCAATGTAAAGAATGATAAATTAGCTGTTTCTTCCATGAATGCGCTCATTGAACCAAATTTGGTAATTATGTGATCATACCTAGTTATTTAGCCATGGTTATAATTGAAAGTAGTGTTTGGTGTATCAAGAACCGGTGGATTATCCATAATTTGTTGTAAACCTGGAGAGACGGGACTGGTTGGGTTTGGTTTAGTTTTAGACTTACGTTGGTACGAGACGAGTGTAAATTCGGAGCCGAGCCCCGAACTTCCATTTTGAGAAGTCGATTTTAGTCTGTTCGTAGACGAATTCCGGCCGCCGCCCGAAGACGACGACATAGATAAAACGAACTAACTAGCAATATACGAAATATATTACACAGAGCAGGCCTTATCAGCAATGCACTAAAAACAACACACGACCGTTCACCACGGCGAGAGAACGCAGATGGAACCTAACCTAACCTATACTTGATAACATTTTCAAAATATTTTTACTTGTTTTGAGTTATTTAATGGCATTTTTTTTATGTCCACTACAAGTATTATCAACATCATCAACTAGACTACTAGACAGCGTGTGTGGATTTCAACACGGATTTCATCGTCTGACTTGTGGATCGGAGCAATATCTACTTTTACGTAAACACTAATGACAATGCGGTATTCATAGAACAATAACAAAAAAGTAGTTATTGATATTTTAGATTCTAAGCCGACTAATAATTAATGTATTGATTTTACTATGATATTGTGTGCGTGGTGTTTTAATTTTTTCTTTTTCTTTTTTCTGTAATCACGCTTAATCTTACCACACCGATAAACTTATAATTTTAAGTATGACGTGTCAAAAATATATTATAATATATTTTATTGAGATTTGGTCGAATTGATACGTAACAAAAAAACAAATTTTTAGTATTCCTTATGGGTCCCACGCGACACCATGATTTTGCACAGTGAGACCATCGTTCTGTTAAATTAAAAAATCGTACTTTTTAATGCTAAAAATAAAAAACAAAATGTTACTGTATATAAACAAAATATATTTTATTGAAAAATTTAATGAAAAATTTAGTGAACATAACAAATGTGTGCTTTAACATTTTGAACAGATTATGTCGAAAAGATGAAGTATAATATATAATACAATGCAAATTGAAAAAAAACAATAACTAATAATTTTAACAAAAACAAAAAAAAGGCATCAGAGAAGACGTGGCGATGTGAGTGGTACGTAATGGCGATTGAGTGATAATCGCAGAAGATGCTAGTAAGGCTACTGGTCACCTCTACAACGTTATTCGGTCGGTCCTGAGGGGCGTTCGAGAATCGTTGGCGCGTTTGCCCGGGCCGCGAAGACGACCATGGCAGCGGATGGAGCCCGACCACGACGGTTGCGAGACGAACAATGATTGACGACAAGTGGCTAGTGCGCGATGGTGTGCGCTTGACGATACTGCAGATGTTTAATACGATGATCGTTGTGCCGGTGGCGACGGTTACCTAAGCTCCCGGAGCGAGCGACGAAGACTATTAAATATGATGGGTACTGTGGAATGGGCGGTGACCTAACCGAGGCGTCGTGACTAGGCTGACAGTGTCAGACCACTAGGCGAAAAGGGGAGAGAATCAGTAGTGAGACTCTCCGTGATTTTCGCCCTGGCCACATCCGTCGGCGCCGTGCAGTCTGCCGCTGCCAATGGTCCCGCCGTGGAGTCGCGCACCGCCGTAACTCTGAAACGTTTAGTTTCTTCGAGTCCATCAGCGCTATACTGACATCCGTGTTCCTATCTACCCTACATAAATTATAATCATCTACTACCCGAACACTTTGAGCTCTACGGAAATCCGTCGTCACCGTCGCAACGAGTCGTATTCGTGCATTGCAGTCGTTATTGGTATCGACGGGGCGGCGTCGATGCCCGCGTCGATATGGCTAGCCTCACCGTCGTCGTGTCGTCGTCGTCGATCGCAACCGAAGCAGCTAGGCGTCCACCGCGCCGTCAGAGGGTCTCGCGTGTCGGCGATCCCGAGCACCCGACGTCTGCGATCCCGTTGCGCCACAGCTGGTGGCCGAATAACACGTATTGGCGACTTACCGCCGATCACCCTGCAGTGCTCTGTCACGTACCTTCCTCGTCCTCACATCGCCACGCCTTTGTCTGCTGCCCTCAACCAGGGGGGGAACTTTCGTACGGTTTCACTTCGGGAAAAAACTCAATAAAAAACAACGAATTCCGCGTACGGCTCTTGTTACGCCTCTCCACACCGCGCTAATGATTCTCATCAAGATGCCCGGGCGTGGAGGTGCGCGTATCGCTGGAGTGTTTCCCGGGTCCAGCCAGACGAACAAGCCCCAAAAAGGGAATGTGACCTCCTTTCCCCTGGTCGGCGTGACGTCCAACGCATCGTCATTTTGCTTAATATGTTCTTCTACGGCCGCGACCTGCTTGGTTGACGACGTCGCAATTACGTCGTCTGCAATAATGTTTATCTCAGCCGGTCCAATGTTGGAGGATTCGTCCGGTTGAGCGATTATGGCAGTCGACGCGTCGTCGCCTGTGAACTGCTTTGCATAACTCAGTAGACCCGCCAAATCGTCATAAGTTATTTCCTCGTTGTAGTTATCGAATCTGTGTAGCTTGGTTTCCATTTCATCGTATTCGATGTTGCTATTTGTTTTGTCGATAACTTTTCTTATGGTGGTCTTTTCAATGTGGTCGGATTTCTCGATATTATAAGATGCAGCCATTTTTCAGGTATATTATGCGCGTGTAGGTAGACAGAAAAAAATAAAATGAACCATTTCCGGATTTCGTCGTAGACCAAAGCCGATAATTTCAAACAAACCGTTGTTTATTAGTGGCCAGCTAGTACGCAATAATATTATTATAATTGGCCAGCATCAGTTGGATTTTGAGACTGTTTATTTTTTCAAACATAATTATTATTATTATCTATTAATATACCAACTACACTTGTGTAAAGATATACTATTGTATATTTGTATTATAACAATTTTATTATACCCATAACCCGTTATAACAGTTTTCGTTTGGAACGCCAAAGTTGTTCAATGTTCTTAATTATCTAATAATTATTACTGGAATTAAGAAAAACAGTTGAGTATTATTTCAAATTATTAATTATGATCAATGATCAAAAAGTACGAGTATATCCATTGTCAAAACAATAAAAATACATTTAAAACTAAATTAAAAACATATGCATCCTATTATTTTTTTAGATTCTGAGCGGAGCGATGAATGTATTGATTTTACCATGATGTGTATTTTTAGATTCTGAACGAAGTGATGAATGTATTGATTTTACAATGATGTGTGTTTTTTTTTTTTTTTTGTGTCTGTGTACAGCATAACTAGTCGAAATAATGCTTCGATTTCAAACTTTGGGGGTGGTTTCCGATGTAAAATTGAAGATCCTTGGTGCATTATAGAGGTCAAAAGTAAACATTTTCCAACAGTTTTCAAAAAAATCGAGAAAAACAAAAAAAAAAATGACAGAAAAACGGGAATTTTTACGCAAAATCAGTTTTCGACCAAATCGATTTTTTTATATGGTTGTAATTCAAAAAATAATCACTTTAAATACTTGAAATTTTCACCAAATGTTTATGTTAGTGTTCTCTATATACAGTTTAATTTTCAAAAATTTTTGACTTTTTTTGAGTTATTTATAGACCACTGAAATTTACACTTTTTTTGAGAATTTTTTTTTGAAGTGTCGGTAAAAAAATGTTGGACGACCAAAAAAACTTGAAAATTTAATACAAGGTTCCTTATGAGTTTTTCTTATTGTAGCTAAAAAAAATTAAAAATCGTAGTAAAAACGAATTTGAAAAATAAAAGAAATATATAGTCACAATTTTTTTTTATAAGCATTTTAAATCCAAATATTGACAACATATTATGTAAAAATCACGAAAATTCGTAAATTTTTTTATGCTAGAAATTCATAAAAAATTTTCCTTTTATATCTAAGATTTGAAAATTTAATACAAGGCTCATTATATATTTTTACAATAGCAATTGAAAAATAAAAGAAATATATAGTCTCAATTTTTTTTTATAAGCATTTAAAGTTCAAATTTTGACTAAATACGTAAAAATTACGGCAATTTTCAAATTATCTTAGATAGAAATTCATAAAGTTTTCCTTTTTAATTCTAAGATTTGAAAATTTAATACAAGGCTCCTAACATATTTTTACAATAGCAGTTGCAAAATAAAAGGAATACATAGTCACAATTTTTTTTTTAAGCATTCAAAGTTTGAGTTTTGACAACATATTATGTAAAAATCACGAAAATACAGAAATTATTTTAAGCTAGAAATTCATAAAAATTTTCTTTTTATATCTAAGATTTGAAAATTTAATACAAGGCTCATAATATATTTTTACGAAAATCACGAAAATTCGCAAATTATTTCAAACTAGAAATTCATAAAAAATTTTCTTTTTAAATCTAAGATTTGAAAATTTTTAATAATCTATAATATATCCTAGACAGATAAACCGTCTTCGCTCTGAATCGTTTTTTGTATACAATGATATAATATCATTGGATTCAAATTTAATTCCATCCATTACAGTAACCCACTTGTAACCTACTGTACAGCAGAGCGACATACACGACTTACCCGCTTTTTTTTTTTCAAATGTATCCCATACAGCAAATATTTGTCTAAAATTACTATTATAACATTATTCTATATATTATACCTAAGACTGATGTTTTTTAACTGCACTATATATTTTTAATTGGTAGTAAAATATTTTTTATTTGTATTGATTATTTTTATATCATTATTGTTTTTACCAAGTCAGATATTTTTAGTACTGAATAAACATTACCTATGTCCTATTTATGTGGAACTGTTCAATGAAGTTTATAAACCACTACTTTATTCTATATGGGAGGCAACTAGTGTGAACATTTTTGGCAGGCAACTCGTATATAATTATGAACTACCTGGTCATCGGACTATCGGAGGCAACTAGTGTAAATTAACCCTTTTATTTACGATAAGGACTGGAGGCAATTCGTATATTTTGGGAGGCAACTTGTATGCGCCACTTTTTTCATTGAGGCTCCATACCTCCATACCCCTCAAGTCAGCCCTGTATAGTAGGCAGTGTTCGGATTAGATAAGTATTTTTCTATCTAGATAAAGATAAAGATGATGCAACTGAAAAGTATCTAAATAGAGATGAAAGATGACTAAACTCATATTCATCTAGATAAAGATAAAGATAGATATTTTTTTATCTAGATAAAAAAAAGATACATTTTTTTAAAAATTATTTTAAAATAGGTGTACCATAATCTGAAATAACAATATAGTTATTTTTTGTTCATTTTATTTTTTTTAGTGTGTAAAAATGGATTAACATATATAGAACAAGTAAATCACATTTTTAAATTAAATGTTAATATTAATTATGCTTTGTTATAATAATAATAATTATAATTTAACAACCGTCGATAATAACCAGACAACGGCAAGCATCTATTCCTAAAATAGACGAATTGTACATTTTTAATTTCTACAGGCTACGATATCGATATGACGATATGTGACAATGGGAAATGAGTTTAACACAGTCGTTATTTTACGTTATTTGTTCATATTATTATAAATTGTATTATTTATAAATAATACATTTAATAAAAATTAAAAAAAATCGTTTGGCCAATTCTTACGATTTTCATCAATAAAAAAAGTATCTAGATGAATTTATTTAGATTAGTAAATTATTTATCTAAGATAAACGTTTAGATACCTTATAACTATTTATCTAGATAAGATAAAAGATGAACAAAAAACTATCTAGATAAATATCTAGATAAATTTATCTAGATAAGTCCGAACACTGATAGTAGGTAATATAATTTATAACAAAATATATTAAACAAATCTCAGATGAGGACTGACGGACTGTATGGTGATTGATGATATTTTATTGCTTAAACTGTTGTAACTAAATGTTCCATAAATAATTTAGATACCACACTATCGGAATCAGGAGTCATCATTATCATTAAGATAAGATGAATAATCTATTACGAAAAATGTTATTTTATGTGTACCTAAAATTTTAAAAATGTATTAAGTTGTTCAAGAAATTTTCAAATTTTTTTTTTAGTATTAATGAAAATTAATTATTATAATTTGTTTAATTTGTAAATATGTATAAAAAAATTAATTTTCTTGCATATTTGTTTTGTTGTATATTTTTATGTTTTTTACTGCATATTATATGATTTATTATATGACATATTTCAATACTTTTTAGTGCATAAAAATCTGTGC
Organism: Diuraphis noxia; assembly: GCF_037042655.1. Taxonomy (NCBI): domain Eukaryota; kingdom Metazoa; phylum Arthropoda; class Insecta; order Hemiptera; family Aphididae; genus Diuraphis; species Diuraphis noxia. The sequence continues at coordinate 4,267,516 of NW_028301718.1, forward strand.
TCTAAGCCTCTAACCATAAGGTTCCACTTATCATGATTTATATATTAGCAGGTGTTTAAAATTCTGAACTCTGAAGTCATACGTATTAGGTACTTAATATTAAATACTTGAGTAGGTACCAAAATATTATTAGTATAATATGTTTACATAATATTAATTTTAATTTCAAATTGAATAATAATGTAGATATTATAATGTTATATTTTATGAAATGTTTTAAATGACTACACTGTTTGAATGTTTGATACTATATTATTGATAAAAGAAACCGTGAATAATCAATGATAACCACATACTATGTGGGTACTGGCCACTGGGTACCCCATACCTAATATTATTGTTTTAAAAACATTTTTCTCGGTTTTGTTTATACTATTTTGTTACAGTTATTAGTGTTATTGCAATTTGTTGTCTTTTGCGTTTTGCTTTTAGTGTTAATTATATTTTTAAAAGTATCTACATTCTATTTTTTTTGTATTACCTAGGTGGCTCTATATTACTTTTTTACTTGCCAACGACTGATTTAATTTAAGAAATATGTTGTTGTTTAATTATAATTAAGATAATTCCGCCCAACTTGCTGTTTAGGTGAGAAATATAATTATGCTACAGTTAGTCATTGCTTCTGTTATTGTTATTACATATTATGTTTTGTCAACAAGGTGGCTGAAGTGGTTGAAGGTTATTTTTTACTGATATATCAACTATTAACCATTAATGTGATACAAAGTGTTTTAATTAGTTTTACAAACCAATGTTAAACAAGAAAAATAATAATTGATCATATGTTTCCATAAACATTTTGTAAACCATATTAATACTTATAGATAAGTGTGTAACGCAAATGGTATATAGCTCATACAATTAATTTATTACAAATAACAGATGTTATAATTCACTAATCATCTATTTTTATTGGCAGCTCTATAATAATTTTGTTAGTTATAAAAATATTAAGGTCTATATGAACTTGTGTGTTTAATAAGTAATTCATCTAACTAGGTAGGTAGTAATTTAAACATTTATTAATATAGGTACCTTTTTATTTTTAGTATTTATTATTAAAATGTTTTTAATCTCATTGAATTTTACAAATATGTATTTGATACTAGTATACTACCATATTTAATAAATTCAATTAGAAACATAAATAATCTAAAAATACTTTGAAATTGAAATTATAGGCAATAGTTATTAGTTAATTGTAATATAACTACCTATGTATAAGGATTTAGAAATGGAAAATATTTGTACAAAATTAAAAAAACTGTTATATTTTATACTTTACCTACTATAAATTATTTATTTGGATTATATTATATGTATACCTTTTACTATTATATTGTGGTAAATCATAAAACTACTTAAGTTTCATTTTTTTCTAATTATATCATTTTAAACAAGATTAGGTATGAGAAGTAATGATTTATTAGGAGTAGGTAAGTGATAAATTATTTTCCAATTTCCACCGATAATCATAGCTTACATTGTTTAAAAAGAGGCAAATTTTTTCTCTAGAACTTCCCTCAATATGAATAGGTAGTAAAAAATTTACTTGTAACAATCTTGGCCTTATCTGTATAGTTCCTGCATTATACATTTTAAACATGGGCGTGTAAATAGGGTGTGTTGTTGCATACTGCAAAAATTTGTGCTTGCTTAAAATGTTTGATGAAAAATTGTTTAATTATTTAAAACTAATTATTGAGAGTTGGTATAATCATGGATAAATATACTATATATTACTAAATATATTTAGACTAAATAGTAGCTACTTATTTTTAAATAATAATATCATTTACCCGTTGGATCTGTAATGTTTATAGGACACGGAAGTTTATCTGTTGCATATAAACCAATAACTTCGTCACAAGACGTTAATACATTTTCATTTCCAAAAATGCCTTCAATATCACATCTTATCGCGTTGATTGTATCTTGATGAATTTGTGTATTTAAAAAAGTTTTAAATCGTTTTATAATACTTGATTGATCATTGGCAAGTCGATTACTTAAAAATACTTTTGCGCTTTTTACTTTTTCGGTTCTTGCGCTGGTTACACAGCGTTCTGTAGAAACATAATATGCATTCGGAACTTTTCTTTGGTTCTTAGTAGTCTTATCATCATAATTTATTTCATCGCTGTTGTCAGATATTTGATTATTTAACAATTTTTTTAGTTCTTCCTTTTTGCCATCATAAATTATTCATCTTTTATAAATCGTGTGTCACCCCAGTCTTTAAAAATACCATCTACTAGGTAACAAAATATTTTCACTGGGTGACATTAGTGTCGCCCAGTTAACTAGCTTAAAAATGCACTGTATTTAGCCATGTGTATAATTTATTCTGTATCACATATATGTATATATATATATCACATTATTATGTATAATACATAAATTATACTCTGTACCTGAGATAATGCTATAACTAATAATATTAATTATAATAATAATTATAATAAAAATATATCTATATCTATTGTAGTATTATTTGGTACCTATTTTAAACCTTGTGTTAGTAGATTCCATTTGAAAAGAAAAGCATGAGACATTTGATTTTTTGGTGACATTTTGGATTCAGTTAGTTTATAATTTAATTGAAGGTAGTTGTGTATGTCATGTTATATTATTATATTATGAAAAATTAAAACTTCAAAGAATATAAAGTAAAAACATTGAAGACTGTCAACTACTAGATGGATATGCCGTTCTGAAGCAATTGAGGCAATTAAACATAATTATACAGCAATACTAAAAGCATTGGAGGAAATATCAAACTCAACAAATCATCCAGATGTAAGAGCCAAAACAAAAGATCTCATTTATTCTTTGAAAACTTTTAAATTTGTTTTTGTGTATGTTAAGCCCTAATCTAAATTTAGTAAACAAAGTTAGAGTCACATTACAATCACCTAACTTGGATTTATATACAGCAGTTACACTAATCTTTGCTTTGCAAAACTCTTCAAACAATGAGATCATATGAAACATTTTAGACAATATTTGATGAAACTAAAATGATTTGTACTAAAATTGGTGTATCTATACCTGAAGTAAAAAGGCTTAAAATACCAATCAAAGTCCAAAGTAGATTATGAACTTGATTCCCGACATTTTTTCAAAGTACAAAATAAGAAATGAAGATAATATAACCATGTTATTGCTAAAATGTTAAATGGCATCAAATTCTATTACATTCAAGATACATTAGATTTAATTGTTAGTTTTGGTAATTTATTAAAACTATAAATAGAAAAAAACATATATAAACTATTTTTGATACATTTAGTTTATTTTTTGATCAACTCAACACTGAAATCAGACTATTTACACCAGTGGTTCCCAACCTGGGGGTGTGCCCCCCTTGGGGGTCGTATACACATCGCTGGGGAGGCGCAAGCAGTCATCACAAAGTAAAATTTTTATTTATTAAATGTTATTTTATTTAAAATTAAGAGAAAAAATGAAAAATTAATAAAGACTAGTTATCGTTATAGATTATAGAATTTTATTATACATTCTATTATTTATATTTTTTACTAATTTATTATAATAATTACTCACATCAATTTATAATTCCACTATAATACTATATTATTTACAATTATTTATATTTTATAATTACTATCATCAATAAAAAAGTAGTCTTTCCGAATATTATATAGTTTATTTGTAAAATGTAAGGTAAACAAAAAGATTATAATTTTTTCAATTTATTGGTGGTGGGGGGGGGGGGCAAGATTTTTGAAAATCTACAAAGGGGGCGTAGAATAAATAAGGTTGGAAACCACTGATTTACACAAATAGAAAGAAGACATACCAAGAGGAAGTAATAATAGTACCATAACTCTGTGGTTGAGTTAGATAACTAGATGGATGGAACAGATTGATTGAGAATTTTTGAAAATATATTTAAAGTTCTACAAGAATTTACTAGGTATCATGCCAGTCATTGTTCTTTTGAAAGAGTATTTTCAAAAATGACAATAGTTAAGAGTAAATTACGCAGTACAATGGCTTAAGAAAGATTAGATGCCTTACTGATAGTATTTATTGAACAAGAAATTGCAAACTCATTAGATATGGAGGAAATTATTGATGAGTTCAAAACACCGACACTAATACAGATAAGATTACCATCATAAATGTTAATACTATTGACTATTAAGTGAAATTAGTTGTACATCTAATAATATGTAAATTAATAATTGTTTTTATTTTATGTAATAGTCAATAATAATATTAAATTTACATCTAATATTTTTTATTTTCGCTATCAATAAAACAGTGCCTAAAAAATTTAAATTTAATTATAAAATAAACTAATTATGATATAGAGACAATATTTATCTTACTGAATTATAGTAGATCAAGTAACACTTACTAAAATAATTTTGCACACCCTGTGAAAAATTCTTGCGCACGCTTATGATTTTAAAGTTAAAGCATGATAATGATCTTTATAAGTACTTAAGTATTAACATAGTAGTATTGATATCAATAGAATAGGTAAAGAATAAACTAATAAATAGTTTGGTGGATAAAGGGGTTTTAGTCCTCTAAATGCTTGATTTGAATGTCAATATAACAAGTAAACAACTATGAATTCATAAATAATTTTGTTCATAGAGACATTAATTGAAACAGACATTTTTCTTGTATACCTATTGGTTTTTAGGTTTCAATAAACTGCTAACTTACTTTACATTTGTTGCAGATATGAGTAAAAGAAGTTTATTTCTTATAGTATTTATTTTCTACATTTATGTAACAATAATTCAATGTAATGAATTACCACTATGTTACAACCAACCTGCAGAGTCTTGTCCATTACAAAATAAATGTAAATGCGTGAAAACTGGTGATTCAGCATTATTTTGCTGCCAAGTTCAGTCAAATGAAGATTTAATAAAAAACTTTGAGTGTTCAGGTATAGAATAAATTATTACTGCATACAACATTTTTAATGTACTTTGATTCAAAATTAATTTGCTTTGTAATAAAATAACATTACTCATTTGGGTTATTTTTGTATTAATTATTTAAGGTTATGGTGGAAACCCCTAAATACCTATTTAGGATTAAGGCTTAAAACTTTGATTAAAATATCTGATTTTTAAATTTAATCTTAATATGAAATATGTGAAATACCTTCCAAAATGTTTGATCCACGCAAATAGTTTTCTTCATTATTAAATTCCTATGATAAATAGGTAATTAATAATTATTAATGCAAGGCAATCTTATAATATTTACCCGTATACATTAAAAATAATAATCATTAAAGTTAAATCTATTTAGTATAATGCATTGATAGTTTGATACTTATTTATTTCTAAATATTTTAGGTGCTAAGTTATCAACAATCACAGCTTTACACATTTACAATATGACAGCTGACAATTTTAATTTTGGAAAATTTTCTCCTGAATTAAGCCGTTTGATCTCATTTTCAATTACAAATAGTTATATTAATCGACTACTTGGTCGTTTAGAGTACATGCATCAAATTACTTGCTTAAATTTATCGAATAATGCTTTTGGTACAGAATGGCAAGATCCTCTAGCATTGGAAAATCTTAAAATGTTAGCTATGTTAGATTTTTCCAATGTAAATATATCAAGTTTACCTACCATAAAAAGTCAAGTGCCGATGTTTTGGTTGGACGTTTCAAGTAATTAAGCTCATCAATTCATGTAAAAATTAAAACTGTTTTAAACTTTTTATTTGTCTAATATTTTTTAGATAACGTAAAAATTCATTGTGCAAGTCTTCTAGATCTTATGGAAAGATCAAGAAATGCCAAGTACAAATTGTATTTTAAAAAATATAATGAAACATTTTGTATGTCATCACTGTCATTTCACTGGTTCAATTCCACTGAGAAGGTTGCATTAAATCAAGTAGAAATTATTAACAAGGTAATATTAGTTCTTAAATATTTAAATTTTTAATCAACAAAGTATAAGAATTACCTTTTTAATTTCTGTTAATAATTTAGTTATACGAAGATTGTCCATTGAATTGTAGTTGTAAGTGGCATGGTATAGAAATGGTACAAGAAACAAAGACACTACATACCGTAGAAGTAGATTGTTCAAATAAACAACTTTCAAGTTTACCGGAAAACCTACCAGAAAACACTGTGTTATTAAATGTCACTAACAATAATGTAAAAAATTGCAAATATTTAAAATTTAAATAATATATTTTTGAGTGTTACTGTTTTATAGATCACCAATATAGATGTATTAGTAACAGATCAAACTTACAAAACTTTGAGATTTTTTTATGCTGATGAAAATAAAATATCTAACCTTTTGTCATTGGAAGGTTCAACTTTTATAGAAAACTATGCTGTTCTGAGTTTGAAACTAAATCAATTGAAAACAGTAAGTATAGTTCCATTACAATAATAATTATATGTTAACAACTTACTGACTTTTGATTTTGAGTGATGAATTTATTGGTTATACAAATGATGTGTGTTGTTTTTTGTTTCCAAAATTAGGATCAATAAAAATGTTTCAATCTTCTGTGTTAAAGTGTGGTTTCTGCTAGAAAATGGCTTCTAGTTGATAATTTTTATCCTAGGTCAAAAAGCTAGAACAATTTTTTCAGTTCTTAACTATAAACTAACTAACTAACTTAAATAAATTTAAATACACCAGCACATTTTTTTTATAGACATCTCAAGTCAGGCATATAGCTAGGGTTATACAATTAGGGTGGCTTAATTATTTCCAAGATTTTTTTTTGAGTTCCCACATTAAGCACTATTTAAATTTAGTAGTATATTTATATTTTTATAGAATAATTTTATTTTTTTGTTGATACATATTTAATGTGTTTGGTATCATTTTAATTTCTGATTTTAGTAGTTCTGTAACCAATTTATAATGTTGTGATAAAAGTTTTAGGTCATCATAGCTCTGAAATTTGACATTTGTCAAAAGTAGGTAATCAATGGCATATAAAAAAGATATAAAGTACTGAATTTATAAAAAACTTTTTTCTAACTTGTTAATAATTTTTTCAAAGACAATATTGTTACTTTTCAATATAATATGTTAAATTAAAAGTAAATAATTTCACAATAATAAGTAATAATATTACTAAAAACTGCACACACTTTTCCAGTTGTAATAAAATAAATTGTATTCTATATAATATTATAGCATAGTTGATAATAGTTGGAAATCATTAATAATATTACGCATAATACTCATAATGTTGAGTTGGGAAATGCCAAATTACTGAAATAGGAATGCAGGTTCATGCGACTTGATAATAATAATTATAGATGCATTTTGTCCTATGTTTATATCATTATATGACAAATTGAAAGAGTATTTAAGAACAATATTATATACTTACTCTGAGTTCTGACAATCTAACCATTCTGTCTGAAAATTAAATTGCACCTAATGTGATAAATTTCAAGTTTTTATATTTTCATATTTATTTTATTACAATGAATTAAATGTTTTTTCATTATGATATTTATTTTTTAATTGTCATGAGAACATAGCGTTTAAGATTATTATGTATTAATAACAAATATTATAGTAGAAATTTTTAAGTATGGTTTAAATTTTTTACTCAATAATACATATTATGATCGTTAGGGCTTGGAATTATATGCACTAAAAATGTATGAAATATGCATGCATATATTATGTACTGATTTTCATTCAAATATGCATAAATATGTAAACACAAATGTGTTTTAATTAAATTTATTTAGTTTAAATTGTATATAATTCATTAAATGATTAATATAGAACAAAAAAATGTATAAATGCCTAGTTGATATAATTTAATTGTATTTTGTATGATGTATTTAATTGTATGTTGCATTTTGAACATTCACTCATCTAAGAAACTCGTGAACAAAAATCAATTAAAACAAAATTAGTATATTTTTATAATACAATATTTCAAAGTTACCTGAAGTATTATAGTTAACTACTAAAGACTTGGATAAATTTTCAAATAAAAATGCATATTGATTTTTAGCAAAGTTTTTTTTCCCTCATTTGCAGGTTTTACGTATGACATAGCATTAAGTCTTAGTATTAATAACTTAATACTATTTTTTCATAAATATGAATTTATATTTCAAAAAAATGGTTAAATATGCATAAAAACTAAAAATGTTCCAAATATGCAATATTTAATTTTGCATACCAACACATTAGGTTAAGATTCAAATTTGTGTCTTACCCTAGTTACTTTTTAATTTTACAAATGAAATATGCAAATGCATACAATTCCAGACCCTAATGATCATTATTTTAGCTTTGGGTATTTCACAACTTCATAGGGTGGCTAGGCCTTCCCTCAGCCTTAGTTAAGTTGAATATTTTAACTATACAAATTTAATAAATAAACAATAATTTTTCCATTAATTGTTTTTAGTGATTTTGTTGTAATTTAAAAATTATTAATCATAAGGACTTTGAAACTTTTTTCAATAGCTTATATCATTTTCCATACTCAATGAAATTTTTAAAGTATTTAGTCTGTTTCTAAGTTATTTGTACTATTCTACTTAGCTACAGTATATACTATTAAATATCAACAATATGATATGTTATTAGTAGGGTTTGAGAATTCTTGCAGTTACATGTTTTTTTTTAGTTTTTGTAGTCTTTTCTAAGTGAATTATAAATTTATTTTATGAATTGACAAAATTAAATACTAAGTTTGAATTTGCATATTTTTGCATATTTCGTCATATTTTAAGAAAAACGCATATTTGAGCAATTTTTGGTATATTTGGGCATATTTCAAATTTTTATATTTTTATAAATGTAAAATTGTTGGGAAAAATCATAATTGGTTGGTTGTAGTCTGTCATATCTAACACGTACGTCTGTTTACGATGATAGTCTCTTTATCGCTTAATAATCAACTTTTTTATCGATAATATCGACAGTTTTTGTATAGTTATGGTAAAACCTAATGAATCCTATACTCATACAGATTTATCATAAAAAAAATATAAATTCAAATTCTCCAAAGTAATCAGTTATTAGCCGGGTATGAATTGTACGATGAAATGAAAAACAGTATGTGTTCGTTCGTTAATCATATCTCTGATGACATGAACATGAAGATAATACAGATGAGTAACCCATGTAAAAATTATTTTTATTACATTAAGTACTTACCTAATTTTTAGATTTTTATTTTTATATTAGTAATTAATAAATAATAATATACTTTATGTGTTTTTTAAAAACAAAATAAAAAATTAGCTGCGTATTTTGACAATTTTGACAGCATATTTCGATAGTTTTAAGTGCAAGAAGTTGCAAACCCTAGTTATTAGTAAAAACTAGTTCTAAGTTACTTATAATAATATAAATAAATTATAAAATATTATTAGATGCAAAGGCTAACACTCTGCTCAGAATTGTTTTTTATATTATAGTGTTTATCATTGAATTAAAATGTATTAAATTCATTACTGTGACCTACTCAATAACAAGGTATATTTGGAACCTACATAGTAGAATGACTTTCGATTTTTTTAGTATCTAAGTATCTACATTAATATACTCATTGCTTTTATTTTTTTTTCTAGTTGCCTATGTATATACTTCAAAACTCCTTTACTAGATTTGAGGGACATATTGTGAACTTGGGTGGAAATGAACTCCAATGTGACTGCAGTACTGCAAAATCATTAAAGGTCTGTTATAGTTTATAAATGTAGGTAGGTTAGGTGCTGAAATTTGTCATGATGATGATAAATATTTAAATTGATTAGTTTTGAGTCACATTATATAAAAATTTAACATTTATCTTAGATTTCATTGTTAACTTATTTTTTCATTATACAAGATATTTTATTACAATAACATATTAATTTTGTTGATTGTAACTTATAATTTTTAATTTTTATAGTTGGCTCACTTAATTTGATTTCCAACTAACACGTTTCATGGTGGTAAAATTATTCAAATTGTATATTTATTAAAAATATAACATGTAGTTTATCATCTAAATGTTAATTAATGGTATTTGCCATTAAATTATAGTATAGATAATTTATTTGATATTAAAAATCGAAATTCCTTACTATATATTTCTACTTTAAAATTTATTAATTTTTAATTTTTAATGTTATTAAATAGCCAGTCAGTATTTACTATGTAATTACAATTATCATCTATCTATCTTCTATGTATATATAAATGGATTTCTGTCTGTTTGTTTGTCCTTAATGCATTCCTAAACGGCTGGACCGATTGCGACAAAATTTAGTACAGAGATATATTATATAGACTTATGGGCAGATAATAGGCTAATTTAAAAGGCCCAACCTCGGGAGGTGCTCAAACAGACATTTTGAGATTTACTATGGACATTTTTGTTTATTTATAAATGGTTGCTATTAGTGATAGTTGCTTATTATTATTATTATATTATTATAACATAATATATCCCTTAATTGTTTTTTTTAACTGTACACTTCATAGTCCATAAAAAATTCTACCTCTTAAATTACGCCTCCCCAAAAAATATTGATTGGTAGTTGTACGCCTCAAGCACTTTTTAACCTATCTTCTGCCCATAGGTTTAATATATCTCTGTACCAAATTTTGTTGCAATCAGTCCAGCCATTTAGGAATGCATGTTTGACAAACAGATCTATATAATAAAGCTATATCTATAGAAATGGATTTCTCTCTGTTTATCCTTTATGTATTCCAATTCCAATTGGTGGACTGATTTCTATGAAATTTGGTATAATTATAATTACTGTATTCGTCCAAGCGTGGTTATTGGAAAAATGGATAAATTATTCATATATTGTAGATCATTCCAATTTAACAATTAGGCACCAGGTATGGCTGTTTTGGCAGAAAAGTAAAATTTCCAGAATTACATACCATTCCATTTGCTGAATCGATTGAGACAAAAGTTATTATACCTATTGGCAGAATATAGGCTAAATTTCACAGGTTCAACTAGTATTATATAATTATTAGGGCTTGGATGTTTATAAAATTGCATATTTTTTTCTATTTATCCAATTTAATGCTAACCTAGGTATAAATTTAATTAATGTTCTATTGAATCAAATAATAATATTTTGATTTTGTGTATTTAATAGTTTTGTATTCAATCGCATATTTTGAGATTTTGAAAATAAAAATGCATATTTCAGTGCATTTATTAAAAAAACAATTTAAATTAATGAACTATACAATGAATTCCACAATGTGTATACCTGTCTAAGTTTGATAGGCGGTAACTAAAATCTATCACACATTGACATAAAATATAAATGTTAATTAAAATGTTTGTTTAGGACTATGGTAGGTTATTAGATATCTAACATATATAACAATAATAGAATTTTGTATATGGCGACGACTGGACAATGTATTAGTACAACTTAAATTGCTGAGTCGGTTGTATTTATGTAAATTTTAAATAATTGTATTTCAAAAAAAAAAACAATAATTATAATTAAAAATAACTATTAGTTAATAAAAATTAAATATTTATGTTCTATGAATTATAATAATTTTCGTGCATATTTTTATGTTTTTATTGGCTAAAAATGCATATTTTATAATTTTTAGTGCACATTTTGATTGCATATTTCGTAATTTTTTATTGTATAAATGCATGCATATTACAGTATTTTGAAGTGTATAAACAACCAAGTCTTAATAATTATATTATTATACATTATTTAATCGTATTATGAATCTTATGAAAGAATTGCTCATTGATTTAAGTTTTTTACTTCCAGATTTGGTTATTAACAAATCATATTCATATTCCAGACTACAATGAAATTTTATGCAGTAATATGCAGTACAAAGTAAAAGTAAATCCAGTTTTAAATTATTTTTATAAATATCTAGTTTTCAAATTAATTTTACTTTATCCACATAAGAACAATAATTTATTGTTTATTGGCAAGTTTAATTTCCAGATTTATAGCACAGTAAATATAACTAAAAAAGAGCTGTCTTATTTTAATTTTATCTTCTAAAGAAAATGAATATGTTGTTTTATATTTGTCAATAAATTAATGTAAAAATTAAAAAACCATAAATACATTTTGGTTTATTAAAGGTTTTTGAAAATATAATAATTGTTATAACGGCTCATAGGAATCCACGTTGATGAACATTATTTCCATAGCACTTGACAACTAAACAGCACTTTTTGGACAGTTTGAACGATTCAATGTTAAAATGTATATAAACTAAATGTTATATCAGTCATGCAGAACGTGCAACTTTAAAATCATGAACGTTATGATATGGGCTGTCTATCAATGTGTAAATAATTTTTGAAATATTGAAAATTTGTGTTCATCAAAGTTAACAATTAAGAGTATACATGAGAATATAAAATATTATATTTTTAGTAATCATTTCATATGAAACTTATAGACACATTTATCTATGGTTTAATATCATTTTTGGTTTCTCAGGTTGTCCAATTAGTCATACCAGAAATCAAATCAATTAGTTTCTAATTTCATTGTTGATATTTTATAGGTAATAGACTTGGATCAAAAATTAGTGTGCATTAAAAAAGCTGATTGGACACATTATATGTATTATGTTATTGCTGCTGAATTGTCAGTACTTCTGCTGTTGATTGGAAAAGTTTCATATGATTATTGGGTATTTAAAACAGCTGGATATTTGCCATGGCCTGCATCCAAAATGCCAAAGCTCCCTTGTGACTGGATATTTGAGTAATGAAGTATGGCTTATAAAAAATATTGTAATACACGTTAGTAATTTATAAGAAGACTGTTTTATTATGAGCTATTAATAACATATTCAAACGCTACATGTGCTAACAATAAGTTACCCTAGTGCCTTAAAAATTGTGCCTTGATATATTATTTGTTATATAAGATTATTATATTTACATATTTTAATTACTGTTTGGGACGTTTTTTGAACATAAATTATCTTTAGTTTTTATTATTATTAACTAAGCTTTAATATGTTTGATAAAATCAAAATGTTCAAACACACTTACCAAAATTTTGAATATTATAAATTACAAGTTCAGATCTAATTTTATATTTATGTACACAGTGGGGTTCACACCAAAGACTATTTTTTTATAATAAATTAGCTGGTTGATAAAATCTTCTGTTATTTGTAACTTAAAAATCTCTTTAGTGGGCTACCGTGTACGTGTGTTATTTATTTTATGTTAAATGTTTAAATGTAATTTGATATGTTTTTATTTACAGGCTGTGATTGCATTATTGATTAATATATTCTTTTTGTTTGTTTTATATATTTTATTGTAACCATAATTTTATTCATAAAAGTCAAGTTTTAACTAAGTAGACGCCTTCACAATATTCAATTATTATAGTTATTAATTAATATAAGGTACTACTCATGTCTTAATAGTCTTATGTATAATGCCATTTTAATGAGTGAAATAAAAACTTAAAATATGTTATGCTTTAAATATTATTGTATAGTACTCTTGTAATTATTTATTATTATTATACGTTTTCGTTTAAAAAATTAGGTACTCAAAAAGCAAGTAATAAAATATTATAATGATTAATAATGTAAAATCCTAAAATAATAAAATGTGTAGGTATAAGTAATGTAAATTAATATTGATAAATTAATTAATAATTAAAACGTCCAGTCGTTTATAACACGTGCGACGTGCTGTATCTTGAGTAAACAAACGAGCACAATATGAATATAATATGCGATTGATGACTGATGAGTGTCGAGTGAGGCATGCTTATTGTCGCGGTCGGTAGAACACTGACGAATTCAAAATTTCAACGTACCCACGTTACAACTTAAAACGTTTTTTTATTTTTTTTTAACGTTTTAACTTCAAACCGTGTATTCAGTACCTTCGGTAGTTCGGTATGACCACAGTGTCACATCGTGCTCGAATACCTGATATTTAGCTTGATCAGTCAGGCTGGATTATTTGAATGGAGAAACTCAGAAACGGATTATGGCGCAATGGAGCATTGGAATAGTTCGAAAAAATAAAAATTTAATATCGAATAACATTAAAATGAAATAGGTTATTTTTGATTTTTATAGTTGTTTTAGCGTAACACAATAATACTACAAATTACAGGTAGGTAATGTTTTTTGTTATTTTTAATATCTGTATACTATAACTATCACAATATTATTTTGTACATCTGTAACTAGAGTAATTTTTTTATTAACGATACCTAATCGCCAAACGGTAATTTATAATAAATAATGAGTCAATTGTCCATCTAAAAATAAAATAATATAACAAAAAAAAGATAGGTTAACGTTAACCTAACTATAAGTCGAGAAAATAATTGGGGAAATATTTATTATGTCTATTAGGACCTAACCAACTTATGAGTATTATATATTATTTATTTTTTATTATTTTGGTATAACTCTAATATTAATAACCGTAGATACTTCGGTTGGTACTTTCTACTAGTTTATCACACCAAATGTTAATATGTTCATTTGATATACAGAAAAAAAAATTTCAAAATATATTTTACTTTCTTTGAGCTATTTATGGCCATGAGTAATTTTTGATTTTTTTAACTTATCGATGGATAATTCTTTGCTCAATAATTGGCAAATAAAATACAAGGTTTCACATAAGTTGCTTATAACCTTATAATGTTTAAAAAAAAGTGGCTCAAATAATAAATAAACAATGATTTTTTTGATTTTCAGATGTAAAAATTTGGTAAAAAAGTTTGTCAAAATCACTAAATTTTTAAAACTCTTCTTTTACTAGCTTTTATAATAGAAGATTCTTCAAAATTTTTATCTGTAGCATAAAAACAAAGTTTTTAAGAAAGTAAAACTCATTTTTATGAATGTTTGGATTTTAAAATGTTTACGATATTAGATACTCAATCGTAAATTAACAAATTCTTGTAAATCTATTTTTAATATATTCTTTGTACCTACTTAAAAAATGAACAGTAGACATTTGAAAATTACACAAAATGTTTTTAGTAGAATTTTTCATGGATGATAAAATATTTTCACTTTATTCACGGCCATGAGAAATTTTCGATTTTTATTAATTTTATTTTAATTTTCACTTGGCATGCACGCAGTTGGCCAAATAACTCAAAAAATTAATACAAGGTTATTCATGAATTGATAAAATATCAGTTTAAACATTATTTAAGATACATAATATTATAGTCATGTTTTAGATTCTGAACGAAGTGATAAATGTATTGATTTTACAATGATGTGTTTTTTTGTTTTTTTTTTTTGTTTTTGTGTCTGTGTACAGCATAACAAGTCGAAATAATGCTTCAATTTCAAACTTTGGGGGTGGTTTCTGATGTAAAAGTGAATATCCTTGGTGCATTATAGAGGTCAAAAGTAAACATATTCCAACAGTTTTCAAAAAAATCGATTTTTTTATATGGTTGTAATTCAAAAACTAATCACTGTAAATACTTGAAATTTTCACCAAATGTTTATGTTAGTGTTATCTATATACAGTCAAATTTTCTCAAATTTTTGACTTTTTATGAGTTATTTATAGGCCACTCAAATTTTCAATTTTTTTTTGAGAATTTTTTTTTTGAAGTGCCGGTAAAAAAATGTTATACGACCAAAAAAACTTGAAAATTTAATACAAGGTTCCTTATGAGTTTTTCTTATTGTAGCTAAAAAAAATTAAAAATCGTAAGTCCCAATTTTTTTATAAGCATTTACAGTTCAAATTTTGACTAAATACATAAAAATTACGGCAATGTTCAAATTATGTTAGATAGAAATTCATAAAAGTTTTTCTTTTTAATTCTAAGATTTGAGAATTTAATTCAAAGCTCCTAAAATATTTTTACAATAGCAGTTGAAAAATAAAAGAAATGCATAGTCACATTTTTTTTTTTTACAAGCATTTAAATTTAAATTTTGATAACATACGTAAAAATCACGAAAATTCGCAAATTATTTTAAGCTAGATATTCATAAAAAATTTTCTTTTTAAATCTAAGATTTGAAAATTGTTAATAATCTATAATATACCCTAGACAGATAAAACATCTCCGTTCAGAATCGTTTTTCGTATACAACGATACCTATCAATTATCATTGCATTCAAATTTAACCTACCCTAGTCAGAGGTCCACCTCACCCCCTAATGTACAGCCGAGCGATACCCACTTACCCGCTTTTTTTTTTTAAATATTTTAAATTTAAATGTTGACAAAATTTACCAAAATGACAACAATTTGCAAATTATTTTATAATTAAAATTTTATTAATTTTTTAATTTTTATAACTAAGAATTAAAAATCAAAGAAAAAATGTTTCTCATAATCATATCTAATAATGTAACCAAATTACATATACAATGTTTTTTAATAAACATTTTAAGTTCAAATTTGTATGATTTTGTATGTTTAAACGGAAAATAATGATTTTAGTTACCTATACCTACTATTATACTGGTAATTTTAAAATAAAAATATAACATAGGCTGATATTGAGTTAGGTTATTATACTATCTTCGCTCAGAATCATTAATCGTGTATAATGATGTTATGCCATTGAATTCAAATTTAACATACCCATTACATTAACCTACATGACTACATAATGACGCCTAATAATGTAGATACAGCAGAATATTACCCACTTGCCTAGCTTTTTAATATATAATTTGGACTTTATGAGTAGGTTTTACTGGTTTTAGGTATAGATATATAAAAGGTTTCCTATTAAGTGCAGTAGTATCTAACCTACAGATGGAAAAAGGTCCATATGTATAGGTAGGTACCTACAACCTTATCAAATGAAAAATACTTGAGATATCTACTAACGGGTCGCTGTAAATTGTGGCCCATTTTTAGTTTTTCATGTAAATTACGGCCCGGGCATATTTTGCATAAACGTAAATCGCTGCCTGGTTATATTTTATATATACGTAAATTGCGGCCTGAGTATAATTTTTATTACCTTCCAGGAGCGTCATTTAGGGGGTGGCAGGGTGAGCGGTTGCACCCCTTACTTTTAGAATGTTACAATTGGCCTGCGCCTTGCTGAAGCCTAAAATAATGCACGAGCCACGAATGCACAATTATTTATATGATTAAAATTAAATTGTAATAACCGGTTTATAATGTATGGAAATAATTGAATGCAGGATAATATACATATACGTATGTACCTATATCTATTTTTATATGGCCTGGTGAAATTTCAAAATGGCCTGCTTGAAACTTCGCACACCCGAAAAAAAACCTGAAATGACACCCCTGTTACCTACCCAAATATTTTTTATTTATAAGTAATAATTATACACCTAAGGCTTTTTTTGAAAAATCAATATTTTCCTTCTCATTTTTCAGACTTAGGACTGCCAATATAATTATATCAATATTGGTATGGTTAAAAATATTGGTTTTACTGGTTTTTTTTGTTTTTAATAAGAAAATATATTATTAGCAATTAGTAATAATGTGCCTGTAAAAATGTGTATGGTTAAAAAATGTATTATTAAATAAGGTCTTCGATCTAATACACACTGACTGCTTGTAATATATTATATTAGTGAATATATTATTATTATCTACATGGACGTAAATAGGGGGGGGACTTAGGAGGGCTTAGCCCTCGCTGAGCCATCTTAAGCTCTCCCTAAAATATTTTAATATTTAGACATTTGAGTTATCTTTATTATAATGAATTATATAATTTAAAATCTATATTTATAATATAATCATCAAAGCTTTACCAGGTCGTCAAAACTCCAAATTTTTCTCTGTTCATAATCCATAATACCTAACAACCTAACCTCTAGAATTCGATTTTCCTTACGCGATTATATCTTTTTCACATCCATAAAGATTATGTAGAATCTATTTGACGTACTCGGAATGAAACTAATTACGACCGCGATTAAAATATATTATTGTACTTTACCTACTCAATCAAGACTTTAATAGTACCATTTTACCAATAAACCTCTGCAATGGGTAAACAGTTGTTGACATTGAATAAAACGTAGTCACTCGGAATGGGCTCCGTAAAGTATAAGTCTTTGACTCTTTGTCAATCGCTGACAAAAAAAAGTGATCACGGCAGTAGAAGCAGGTGAAAAATAACGTTCGATATTTTTCAGCTCTCTTTAATTCGAATTGATTTCTTTTCCCCTGATTATTTTGTAACACTCAGTAAATTAAAAACTTCTATAAATCGAATTTTTAGCTCAGTCTTCTGAATAATTTCAAGTTATCGAGCGACTACTGTAATCAACTATTGCATTTGCAATAGGGGTTTTACTGAATTATGGATTGTATATATAGGCGCCAGTAATAGAATCATTTCGCAGTAGGTACAGTGTATAGTGTACACTTAAACGTTACATACTTTATAAAGTAACCACAATCCTTATACCTACTTATAAGTTATAATATAGAATGATATATGTAAATATTCTGTTCGATCGGACTGTTATCAAAACTTGTTTAACAAGGCCTATGTACATTTTTTCAAAGATAATTTTTTTTTAATCCAAATATATATATGTAGGTATACAATGTTTGATTTTGTAGTTTACACGTCCCCACGCAGTGTCAATCAATACACAAGTTAATCCAGTAGCCATTCCAATGTTGAAACCGATATATTTTTTAATTTCATAAAAAAAATAGGTACCAGCTACTTCTACGTCATAATTTTCGCACAGAGTGAGTGCCACGCGTGTCTCACTCTCGGCCGTTTTATTGTTGACTGACAAGACGTATGATCTACAATGTAACGTTTCCCAAACTGTGGTCCGCGGACCTCTAGCGGCTCTAGCCCTTCTTTTTTTTCTTGTTCAGAAATCAGGAACGGGTGGGAACTGTTCATCACAATACTGCCACCCGTTCCTGTATCGTTTATACTCCAACATAGCAATTTAATTTATTCAAAAGCGGAGGTGGACCCCTAACCCTAGGGGCCTGCGTGTGTACCAAAATGTGTACCTAACATAACCTCAGGGTGCTTGAATTATTATTATTTAATATTGTTAGATTAAGTTATTTATATTACTGGTTCCAAAATTATTTTGTCTTTACTTTAATAGTGATCCGGTGGAGGAAAAGTTTGTGAAACGCTGATCTAAATCATAATATAATAATATAAGCGTCATCCGAAAAAGGTGAACACCCTATATACAGCACTTGCGTAATTTGTTTTATAGCAGTATAATAATAGATATACAGTTAATATTATAATGATGATGACGATGACCATGAATTAGTGGAATGATAATTCACCTTGGTTATCGTTTGTTATTATCTTGAGTACCTTCTATTTGTTGTCGCCATTTTACAATAGTAACTCTCAAGTAGATACATGGTTTTTATCATCTAGTAAACAACCCAAGTTGAGTGTTGTATGTTGTGTTACTGTGTGTGTATATTTAAATAACATCATTATAAAAATAATAGTCCGTGACTACTGACTTATTAGTTTATTACTTGACTATAGGTACACGATTTGTAAACGAGACTTAATGATATAGATGATTAGCGCGGACGAATTAAATTCAAATCCTCGTTAGTCATTATTATAATATCTATTTGTACATTGTTTTATACATACTGTTGAAAGGTATATTAAACGAACTACATACATACATGCTTGTGGGTTTCAATCCACTCTCCTTCAATCTTCTATATTGTTCCTTTTGCGACCAACCGATACGCGTTACCTATTACTTATTAGTTTAATAGGTACGGTTACAATGGTAAGTATACTCACATAATTTATGATTATTATTTTCCCCTTAAATTTATTGCTATCGACTCCCAAGAGCATTTGTTTCTTGCTTGAATATCCTGTCTGCATCTAAGTACGAACTGTTAACCATGTATGTGTCTATATGTATAATGTTATTGTATATATACCACAGTTTATAATATTAAAATATTTAATAATATAAATCTACCTATCTACTTTTTGGTGACCCGTGTACAATAGTCAATATATTATTAGGTATTAGGTATATCCATATGTGTTAAATAAGAAGTAGTCTTGTTCGATGGACTATTGTGACTAATAAGTATAACTATATAGATATTTACGCGCTTGATAATAGTTTTGATCGATTTAAATGAATTATACTCGATAATGGAATCTGTAAAAGTTATTTTTTTTTTAATGAATAATTATTTATACTGCCATACACACGATAAACATTATATTAAATGATTATATTATTAATTGTCATTACGACCATTCAAATATTAATATAATAATAATATTATCAAATGTTTCATAATTTATTATTCTGTCGAATGTATTTAGGTCCATATATATATGATAATATTATAGTAATAATAATGATGCAATTACCGTTGTTGCTGGTATGAGAAACATTTATTGTATAGAAAATTAAATGGTAGTTCCACTCTCTATAATATAATATATCGTATTATCTGTTTATCTACAGTGCAAATATTTACTGACGTTTACGGTTCTCTGTTTTCATAGATTCTGAGTGAAGCGAAGAATGCTAGTTATAGTGGTGTATTTTGTTTTTATTCCTAGATAGGAGGTTTCTATATTGAATCTTTTTGTGAACACTTATTTTTGGATTGAAGAAGTACTCGTTGTTTCATGTATAACATAATAAAATAAAATAATTATTTTCTAAATGGTACATTATTGGAATATTGTAACTTTTCGATTGTACTAAGAAGTTAGAAAAAAAGACAGATGACAGTTAACCGTTTTTTTTTTTTTTTTTTTTTGTAGAAATGTCACCTGTCAGTGTTATAGAATGCCGCCAATTGTTTAAACTGCAAAACTGTAGAAATCATTTTTCGGTTTCCATAATTTATCATCTTATATTTTAATTTTTTGTAGAACTTCACATCAACAAAGCGAGCGAAGTAAAATAAGTACATCAGCCTCTGATTTGTATTCAAAATATATATGTATATATGAATACTATATTTAGCGTATATTTATTCGAAAAAATTATATAAAAAAATGTATTATAATTAATATATAAGACAATACGAGTCATTGTATATGGGCGCGCCGACATTCGATAACGTTCTATATAGTAATAATAATAATAATAAAAAGAAAGTAAACGCATTATAACTATAATTAAAATGAAGTTGTAAAAAAATTATTTATATTTGGTCGATTACACTCAACAATTTTTCGTACAACTAGCACAGTATTTTATTTCATTAAAAATTAAAATATTGTATACATTTAATATTGTTATATTAATTTAATACTTATAGATATAGGTGGTAGGTATACTAAATATTATATCAACATATTATGCGTGTCCGTCACATTATTTTTTATTGAAACAAATTTTATCGACCCATTTTATCCACCGTACCTGCAGTATAAAATATAATTGTACGTATATATAATATATTATACATGTATTTTTTTCCTTTATAGAGCCGCTGCCATGGTTGACGCAGTTTATCGCGGTAACATCGACGAGTTGTTGTCTGTGATTAACCACCTGAAGAAATACATAATCGCATTCATAATCGTGCTGCTGGTACTGTTATCGGTGTTTCATTTCTCCAAGTTTTCAGTACATGTCGTGCCGTTGATCATCGTCACGTTAGTGCTGTTGCCGGCCGTCTACTACGCGACTGTTCTCGTTCTGAAATTCAGCACCAGCATAATTGCTTCGAATCAAGCCGTGAGTATGATTAAACTTGGGCAATGCCTGTTATAAAATCGTATTGTATGTTAGCTATAGTTGACACCGTATAAAGTAAACCAGCTAAACTGTACATAATATTATGCTAAATATTTCAAAGGTATTCATCAAAATTCATATTGTATACCTATAGTATATCACATACGGCGTCTATACCATATTAATTCTTGTTTATCGTGGACTACCTTCACACTAGCTAGCTAGTACACAGCTCACGGTATACAATAATATTATTATACACTATATTCGTATATATATGAATTCAATTCATTCCAGTGGGCAGTGGCTACTCGTTGGATGATGATACATATTGATATTTTTTTGGGAATGTAAGAACCCACCAAATTTTAAGTTAACCCCACTTTCTCTACTCTTTAAAATTAATTCAGTCCGAATTCTTTAAATTGATTTGAACAGGTAAAAAATTGCATGTCAAAAAAAAAAAAAAATGTATAAATTAATAGTTGTAAAATAAAAAAATAAAAATAAGGGGACATATTTGAAATGCTTAAAACGTTATGTATATACGAGTTGTTGATTATTAGATAATACACCTATTATAATTATTGTCTCATTCCATTAAAAAATCAACATCACTTTCAATACTCTACGATTCTATCGTCTAATAAATCGACTACAATTTTGAATTAGAAATACATGTCTATCGATAGGGTGCGGCAGTATCTTCGATATAATTGTATATTGTATCTTGATACAATTATATATTTATGTGAAGTATCGCAATACAATTTTAGTCAATGTATCAAGTATTTCTTAAAAGAAGTTCATCAAAATTATAGATAGGTGCTCGATAGGTACTCGATGCATTAATGTGATGCAATAATTCTGCTTTTCGCTAAAAAATAAATAATAATAATAATAAATAATAAGTAATACATTTTTTACTAGTCGTAGGTGATTTTCTGTAGACTATTAAAAATAATTTTCAACCCATTACTAAAAAACCATAACATAAAGGCTCTTAAATATATCATTTACTTATTAATTGTGATCTGATAATTTAATATAGAATCTTTTATCAAAATTAATAATAGTTGACAAGCTGTTACAGCTTCAAATGTGGTATTATAATTTATAACAATAATATATATTTTTAATACACGCACATTGAATGGAAATTTGTTTTATTTTTGTTTATTAGTAATGTAATACACCTACTAACTAGTCAATCAATTTTAAAAAACTGTGACTAATTTTATTCAAATGCATCGACTATCTAGTATCGCGATATTCTAAAGCCAAGTATCGATAGTACCTATACCTACCTAGTATCCCTGATCTGCTTTTTGAGTATCTTACCCAACCTTGTCTATAATATTAATCTTTATTATTATCTGTATGTTATTTTACATTATCAGACATCGAAATCATTTCAATTATTAACAGATCACTTCGTCAGACATTATAATATCTACGTTTTTGATTATAATTAATAACAAGTCGATATATTTAAGAGCCTATAGATTATAGGTACTTATATTTAATACTCACCTACATAATCATAAATTCCTAATCACGAAATAAGATTTATATATGTTTGGTATCAAACTTATGTTGATGACCTTGCAGTATTACTTACACAATTTTTTTAGTATTTTTCAAAACGGATTTTCGTCCAATTGAACTAAAATATAATATCAACCATCTAAATATAGTTGAGATGATAATAGCTTGAAAATATATTATATTATATTATCTGTAATTTTTTTATAATAAAAGTATTAGACTGCAGTAGCATACTCGTAAATTCTATATATGCATAATATATTTTAGCCTATAGGTAATATGTAATATAATATGGTAATTGGTCATAGTTATGAGTTATTTTATAAATTATAAAAAGTGAAAATGATGTAAGTATTCTGATAAAATAACTGTACATAAAGTTTTGTGATAAGATGGAAATTCTATCGATGATTACTTATATCGATTTTGTCAGTTAAGAGGAAATTATGTCTAGTAGCACATAGTTAATAGTTTAATACGATTGATAGGTATACTTTGAAGAACGAGCAGAACTAGTCTGAAATCAGGTTAGATTGCGTTATATTATACAACTTGTATACGTCTTGCAATATAATATATTATTATATCTAATTTGTGTTATTATTTAATTATGTATATAAATACATTTAATTAAACTTATTTTATAATTAAGTTTTTTAACTGTCCACAGCTATAGTTGAAATGGCGTGAAATGATATATTTTAAATTTGAGTGAAATAGTGAGCTTGTAAATACGTACATAATACATATAATATAGTATATAATTTGAATTTTCAACTTTCGAGTGTAAATAATATTATATAATTCTTGATATTTCATTGCTGTATGTTTTTAGGTTAGGCTTATAAGTTAAATTAAAATATATTATTACCTATTGTGATTGGATAATAATAAATTTTATTATTTTCATAAAAATGGTTCATACGTTGGTAATACTGTTCGCATAAAGAGTTTTGAAAATGTATTGTAAGAATCGTTGTTTTCTTGAAAATTCATATAGTTTGTAATTTTTGTTTTTTTATCATTATCTACAGCTGCAAGTGCTGCAACCTTGTGTAGGTTTACACAAGTTGTGTTTGCAAAAGCATATTTGACTAACACAGTTGTTATTTTCATTTAATATTTTGTTCGATCGTATTTTCTTTTATCGACTTTTAAAAATCAAAATTATTGTACCTCTGTAGTGATACATTTTACGATCATATTATTGGCATTAAATTTGAATTTGTGTGGACATTTGAGTATTGGGAAATATACATATTATAGATAAATTATACATCAATTCATATATAGCTCATTTATGAACCAAAATATATTATTATAATAATAATATATTCTTATATATATATATATATTATTTAGGATGCAACAGCTATTTTATCGTATTGGGCCACTAAAAATGTATGAAATATAAATCATGAGTTTAGAATTATAATATATGTATAGTTATTATAAGTATGTGAATTAACAGTAAAATAAAATAAAATATCATATTCCTTACACTGCACGATGTCCAAAAACGAATTATTTTTGAATTTAAGTATTTAAAATGTTTTTTACGACTGAATCAAGTTTACTTATCCAAAATAATAAGATTTCAAACATAGTAAAATATATTAGATGACTTAAAATTCAAATACATGTTTTTACAACCAAATTTTTCTAAAAACAAGATTTACAAATTGAGTATTTTTTTATTGAATATTTCAAAATAAATTTGTCAGATTTAAAATTTACAGTATTAAAAAATTTAAAATAATATTATTTAAATTTAAATTTCTTTAATAAACACTTCTAGCTTTTGTATTCAATTTTAGTGACATATTATACGAGTGAGGTATATTACATTAAGTCCGATTAATATAGTCATATATTTATAAATATTCATTATTCACGTATAACATTATTCAGGTGATAACACGCCACATTGCAATAGCACACTCATAAATAGGTGCGTGCAGGAATTTTTCATAGGTATGCAAAATATAACAAGCCTATGATGTATACTAAAAAAAATGGATTAAAAAAGTCTAATATACAATTATTGTATATTATATAAAATGTTTTGATGAAATATCAAAAAAAAAAAATCAAACATTCCTTGCTCATTAAATGTAGGCAGACCACTATTTTGCGTGTTGTTTAGTGTGGATAGGGACGTTTTTTTATATTAAATTTGATAATCGATTCTCATCAAAAATCCCAAAAGGAATGTTTATTTAATTTATAGTAAGTTACTTCTCTGTATAAATGTTAAATCTCAAGTATATTTTATGCATATATTTAGGTACTATTATATAATATATTGTTGAATACTGTAAACATAATATTATACATATATATTTATGCTAAAAACGTATATCATGGAGCTCTTTTAATATAATGATAGGTAAGGTTAGGTTAGGCTAGGTTAGCTAACCTAAATAAGAACATTTTAACGAAATTATCTAAAGTATTGTTTCTTAATTCTAATTCTAAAACGTTGAATTTTACTATAAAGTATATATATAATAGCGCTCGTTAAAATTTGTTAGTATTTGATCACCGCTTGTTTAGGTAGGTATGTGAAAATAATCTTTATAACATTTTAATTAAATAGCCTTTAAATTAGTTTTTTAATTATATGTTTTCCGAATAATTATTTATAGCTTATAATTATAACTATCTGCACAATTATTCATAAATGTACTTTTAAACCTTAATACCAATATTACCAAGTGCCCGTCCTCTTTCTTTGTTGATTTTTTCACTAATATTATAATTAATTTAAAATTTTATATAATTGACAAAATAAAATAAAATTTTAATTTTTTTAAAGCCCCTCCTTCTACTGTTAAAATTTTTCACCGAAATCATATTATTCTAAAACGGATCAAATGGGGGAAAAGTAAAAACATCGGTGACAGAGAGAACAATTTAGTATATCGCATTAAATGATTAAAATGAAGCCCAAGACTTTCATGGTTCTACTATAGTACATCATCAGTTATGTTAACATGGTGTTTAAATGATAGATTGAGGTGGTTTGGGTAAAGTAAAAGTTAAGACTCTCGGTGCAAAGCATACATACTTGAATGAAGAGTCATATTAAGGGTATAAGAGTAAAAGCGGGTTGAGTGGCTTCTGAATAAATACATTTATTAGGTATATAACGTAGATCTCAGTTACAGAAATAATCAAGGTATTTCTGCAGAAGAGGACAGTCATTAGGGGAGCTGATTTTTCTGTAGAAGTTAAGATGATGTAGAATGTAGATACTTAAAGGTTTAATTACATATCTATATAATTATATAGATAATATACTAATTACTATTATAGATATTTATAGTCGTGGTAATTTACAAAATATATTGTGATAAACTAATAACCTTACATACTTAATATAGTGTGACAAATTAAAAAAATACACTTTTTATTATTTCTTTTAAGTTCCTAGACTTAAACATAATTTTATGATCAAGAAACTAGAAGATTTTACTTGTATAAGCCTACCAAACGTATGGGGTGTTTGTAAGTTCTTCAAAAATTGTTGAATTTAAATAAATTAGTAGTACTTGCATTTTTTTTAAGTGGGAATTTCAAATTTGGATTGCATTAAAACTTTATCTAAGACGTAAAAACTCTAAATATATCTCTGAGGTTTTAGATACCTTTCCTAGTAACCTACTCAAAGAGCGATTACTCTGTATTTTAATATTATAGTTGCTTATTCTCATATTAAATGTATTATTATTTTTCAGGGAGAAGTCTCGACAATGAACTCTGACAACAACCAAGTCCTAAAAACTCCTGATCTCCAGTACCCAAACAGTCCGACACCGCCGCCATCGTACGAGGAAGCAACGCGAAACGAACTTTACTATCAACCACAACCGTGGTTGCCTTCGACTAGCACCGGGTATAATACTAGCAGTGGTCAGTCTACTATACCCACTGTGTTCAGCGTTGAGTACCAGTACAATGATGACATGTCAAATGTGCATCGCGGAAGACCAACTGCGACCACAACCACAACCACACAAAATCAGACCCAAGACGATTGCTCATCATCGCACAAGACTGCAATCCAAAACATTCCCAGTGTTACCATAACGTTGGACAATGATCAACATCCAACTGAAATTTAATGAAATAATAATAGCTGTGTCCAATACCGAGTTTCTGGATTTGAGTTTGACAGAAATCCGAAATTTTAATTATAAGGAAAATTGATTTAACTCTGATAATCCCAACAATTATGGCAATCTGGATTGTCAGGGTAATACAGAAGATTTAGATTGGAGTTCTTTAATTTTTAATTATTAAATTATTTAACTGAATTATTATAGTTATTTATAGAATATCATTGTTATTATGATTTCTTAGGTACCACATTTAACATTTATCAAATAATTATTTGTAAAATCGTTAAAAATAACATTTATTATGGTTCTGCTTGAGTATTTCCTAAATAATATAAATTCAATTGAGTAATTAAAATGAATGAAAATATAAATACAATAAGTATCCAATAGGTATCCAAAATCCAAAATATTAGATAATTATTAATTTAAATTAATTCATAGAATTAGATGATATGTAACTGTCATTATCATCTATTATAATTATATACCTATTGTTATTTAATTTAATTTAATTATTATTATTATTATTGTTAAAGCTATACTGTGGTTTATATTATGTAATAATTTGTATTGTAAATACTTATCGTTGTTTAAAACGGAAGTTTGAAATTTGTTTCCAATTTTCTAATAATTTAGGTGATGATTAATTTTGTTGTTGAAATAGGTACAAAAATAAATAAAATTTAATCAAGATATCTAAAATTAATGAATTCTGTAATTTAGATTTTTGTTCAAACTTTAAATGATAAATCAATTGCGATTGTCATGGTTTGTCTATTATACTTAAGCAATAATAAATTAATATATTTTTAAACTTGAGTAACAATAATTTATGAATATATATTTTAAATACTTATCTTTATAATTTAACCATAGTTCAGTACCTACTTATTTTTATATATTTCTTAATAAATTACGTTATTAGTACGTATATTTTAATAAGTTGCATCTTATTTACCTAGCATTATCGAACTTCAACGACTTTCATAATGAAAATAATTTGTTTAATAGAAAAAAATGATTTGAAAATAATTTATGTGATTATAAATTATGTGGCATTATGGGTTGGTAAATATCATTTTTTATAAGTATGTGAAATTCACTGGAATCATAAACATTTTCGATTTTCAATAGCGTACTAAGAGGAGGGGGAGGTCAGCAGTTATATTTATACATTATTAGTTGTTATCACATAAATACTCTTATTTGTGTCTTTGGTATTAAAAGCAAAATTCATTCCCCTCATTTATAAATACCTATAAAAAATGTATTTAATTGTCAATTCCGACTGTTTTTTACCAGTCAGAAATTAGTTCATACAATTATATTTCTAAAAAATATACGAAGTTATGCTTATACAATATTACATTTTAATGTTCTGATATATTATCTTAAATAGTATTCATTCTTCAGCAATGTGCATTACTTGACGAATAAATAATAACAATAAAAAAGACAATTATCAGAAGGTTAAGAATTGCCTGAAAAACAATCGTGGATTAAATTGGCTTACAAACGTGGAAAAGAACATGGAAAACGCCAGGATAAGTACAGATTTTAAGAATTATTTTAAAAATTGTACTTTTTTCATTAAGGAATTACAACGAAGACATTTAAATGGTTGTAGAGAATGCAGAAAATAATACTGAGTCATTAAAATTTAGAAAATGTTCAACATACCGTAATAATGATGAGTCAGTATAACGTATATTATGTGTATTTGTAGAAATTAAGAGGGACACAAGAATAAAAAACACAATCTACAGCTGGCAGAATTCCCCCAGAATAGAAGGGATATCATAAACAGAATTTGCATCGGCCACAACCGTGTTACACATAAATACCTAATGGAAAAGGGAGAAAAACCACTGTGTAATATTTATTGTGGAATGAACTAACAGTTTGCCACATAATCACTGAATACCATAATTTACGGATGAATGAAGAAATTCAAACGTACCCATCACATTGGACGCAGCTCTCGGATCGGACGCTACCACCATCGCACAGGTTCTTAATTTTTTAGAAAAAAATAATCTATATAATAAAATCTAAAAAAAATAAGAGGGACATATAATGGGTATATTGGGTATAATGGATATACTTTACAAAATACATATATAATGCAACAATCGATTTTGAATATTTTTTTTAAATAATAAAGTATAATTCGTTTATATGTTTTTTTTTTTAATTTTAGTATTTTTCTTATGAATTCACAAACACATTTTGTAAGAAAACAACAAAATGGTTGTTATTTTTATAGTTAACGGAATGTGTTGTGCTCCGACATTTGTGCGTATTTGAACAATTCCTGCAGAACGTTAAAAAAAAATATAAAATAATCGCCTAATATTCATATTATTCGCTTGTATATTTTACAAATCATATAGTTATTTACTCTAGATCCGTTTATTTTTCATAACAATGTAAAATCTATGCATTATTATACAAGCCATTTAACAACATATTATTATTCATATAATCTGCAATTACGTATTCCAAATCAAATGTTTCTCCTAACAAACAGCTATAATGGCCATAGTTTCTGAGGTTATGATCAATAAAAAAATTTAAAATAAATAACTAGCTTTCTATTGTAAAGTTACAGTCGTCATATCTTCACTCAGTTGATAATATACATATTTTCTATTCATCTCCGATATAAATAATATTCGTTTTAATCCTCGTTCTCCAATTAAAGTTCCTACTACATTCATTCATTTAAAGTTGATTTCCTCATCTAAAATATTATGATTATAACTAGGTATATTTTATTTGAAAACATACGCCGTTAATGATTTTAATGATAATCTTTTTTCCAAACATTTATTTATTTTTAACGCCTAAGGTATAATCTGCACACCGTGCCCGATCTATCGATACCACAAACGGACTATTCTGTCCATTAATCAGCTCTATAGGCCTGGCTAAATAAAATGGGCAAATTTACACACTTTCAATGCGTATAATCTGGCTCGTGTAATGTACTACGGTCGTGACATCTTCTCTTTTAGATTCTGAGTGGAGCGATGAATGTATTGATTTTACCATGATGTGTGTTTTTTTTTTTTTTTTTTGTGTCTGTCATCACGTTTTGGGGCAGTAAAAATGCTTCGATTTTTGACTTCAGTACCTCGTTCGATCAGAAAGTGAATCTAGTTGGTAATTTGGGGAGTCAAAAGTAAAAAATTCTTAATACTTTTCTAAATAATTGAGAAAAACAAACTAAAAATTAAGGGAAAAACGGGAAATTTTACGCACACTCATTTTTCGACAAAATCGATTTTGGTTTTTGATGTAACTTTAAAACAAATGACCATAGATACATGAAATTTTCACCTAATGTTTATATAAGTATATTCTATCCATCATGCAATTTTCAAAAAATTTCGACTTAAGTTGAACTATTCATAGGCATTTCAAATTTTCGATCATTATTAGTTTTTTTAAAATTAATATCGATAAAAATTTATTTGTTAGGCAGAAAAGCTTGAAAATTTAATACAAGGCTCTTAACATATTGTTACAATAGCAGTTGAAAAATAAAATAAATACATAGTCACAATTTTTTTTAAGCATTCAAAGTTTGAGTTTTGACAACATATTATGTAAAAATCACGAAAATACAGAAATTAGTTTAAGCTAGAAATTCATAAAAAATTTTCTTTTTATATCTAAGATTTGAAAATTTAATACAAGGCTCATAATATATTTTTACAATAAAAATTGAAAAATAAAAGAAATGCGTAGTCACAATTTTTTTTTTACAAGCATTTAAAGTTTGAATTTTGACAATATATGTAAAAATCACGAAAATTCGCAAATTATTTCAATCTAGAAATTCATAAAAATTTTCCTTTTTAAATCTAAGATTTGAAAATTTTTAATAATCTAGCTATAATATATCCTAGACAGATAAACCGTCTTCGCTCAGAATCGTTTTTTGTATACAATGATATAATATCATTGGATTCAAATTTAATTCCATCCATTACAGTAACCCACTTGTAACCTACTGTACAGCAGAGCGACATACACGACTTACCCGCTTTTTTTTTTATTTAACTTCGTATCACTACCGTCGCCCTGAATTATTATAGGTTTAGCCTAAAATTATAGGTTAGGTAGATATATAATATAAATTGTTTTATTATAATAAAAATACAACAAATATTAAGTGAAAATTGTTAATAAAGTTTATTTTGGATGAATTGATATTTTTTACAATGATTAAATTATAGAAAATTAATATTGTTGTGCTGTATAAACTTTTCTATCAAACTCATTTATTTGTTTTTTTTTTAATCAATTGGAAATTGTCTGTATCTATAGAAGTGTACTTAAACATAAAGTAGGTACGTAAATATGTAATTAAATCCCTTATTATATGTTACATATTATTGACATATAAAATACTTTATTTAAACTGATCAATTATTATTTTGTTAATTTTTATACGGCTGCTGATTCGGTTTGATCATCACCATCATCAATATCTAGTTTAGCATCTGAAAATAACATAATTTTGAATAAGTTTAATAAAAGAATTTACTATTATAATAAATCAGAATCTAAAATACAAATTAGGTAGGGATACAATAATTGTGTTATGAAAGTCATCATTTAATATTCATAAAGCTACGAAGTATGAAGTATAAATAACTCGCTTACTATCATGATATTTGTTAACCGTATTAAACAACGTATGGGCTTCTGAAGAATTGAAATTTGGGTTTAACATAATACTAAGACTTGGGAGATGAAAGTTAGATAAAACTTATTAATTATTTTATTCGCAAATTTATGTATGACATTTTTGTAATTTAATTTATTGGTATTAATAATACAATGGCTGGACTATTACTTACCTATTGGGTATTAGTATTTGTTATTTTTTTATAAAACTTGATTCACATTACATAATTTTATTTTATAGAAACCTTTGCAATATGTGATCAACCTATTTTTATCATATTGTAAAGGTAGTTTGTAGAGTGTGTATTGTATTCCTGCATGTCCTCAAACCTACCGGACTAACTGGTATTGAAATTATTGAGTTATTTTTCCAACTGTCCCAGTGACCCTATCTAAATATGTAGACTGCTGCCTAAGCAGTGAACAGTTGTAGTATAATTTAATTTAAATTGGGGTGGTGTTGATTATATTTCGGAGGGAATATGAGAGATTCTGACCCCTGAGTTGCTTTCAAAAAAAATTAAATTATATCTCCAGATTTTTTAATCGTGAAAATGATGTATCAAATTAATACTCACTTAATATGCTCATCTCATATGACGACGACACAAACACTGCCACTACGAACAAAACGTAAACCCATATTTTCTTAAATTCAATCATTATTGATTTCTATAAAATAAATAAATACATTTTAAACTTTCCTGTGTATTATTATAACAAAAAAAATTTTTTTTAAATACTACAATATTATATATTATTATATAATATTATATATATTATATATTCACGACTTAATGCATAACTTCCTTTGTGGGAAATAACTTACTAATTGGAAAATAAAATACCATATTAAATTATTAATACATGCATATTACTTAAATTTAGTATATAACAATTTATTAAATGTTTCTAAGCATTAGAATTCTTTATTTGTCTTTACCTCAAATAGTCAAATGATTTATATATTTTAATAAATAATAGAGAATAGAGTTACACAACTAACTACTGCTTAACACTTGTTTTAGTGTATATATGAATTATTTGTACAACCTTTTCACCGATTAAACGATTTCAGTTTGTATGTTAATGCGCAAGCCTAGATTTAGGGCGGGAGTATGGCTACCGAAGTGCCAAACTTGATATTTTTCACCGTACATATATAATATTTTACCTATTTATTATTATTTATTAAATATTATACGCAAGAGAAAATACATAACTTTAACCCTTAATTTGAAGAAAAATATTTATACTTAAATAAAATTTAGATACTGAAAATAAAACATTTAATGCTTTTAAATTTAAACGATATGATACAAAATACAAACATTAAATTTGTTCCAAAAAAAGCTATAGAACAATTTTTTAATTGAATACTTCTATGAGTTCTATGAGAATAAAAGTACATTTATATCCATACATATTTTTTTTTTTTAATTTCATATCGAGACCTCAAAAATCTTAATCCGGATTCCAGGCTCGTTTTTGCTCAATTTCCGAAAAAAAAATCGTCTCTACAGTGTCAATAAATGCAATAATATCTTTCAAATAATTTCATTATCTGTTATTGGCATTATTGTATTACATCGTTTTAAATTTAGTATTCAGATTCAGAATGAACATCTTGAAACAGATCTCAAGTCAGTCACACCAAAAATTGTTTGATTTGAAGGCATTGAATAAGTGTAGGCCAGTTTGCATAATGAACAAACGTTGAATAAAAAACTAAGATATGAACAATAATAATTAATAATTAAACAGAAAATATGTCGGTTTTGACGACACGTATGTAACAAATTGTTACTGAAACTACATTATAACAGAAAATTAAATGTTAAATAAGTATAAACATTTAGGTACTTTTGACATATTATTTCAGTTACAATAGTAGGTAATTAACACTACTCACTAGGTTAGTTATACCATAGTCTGTAAAAATTGTTATTGTAAAAAGGTTGTTGTAATATTAGTGAGATGGGGATTGTCCCACCACTAATAATAAAATTGTCGATGTTATTGTTATCGATAAACGATGGGAGTCAGAAGAGAAGTAATGCTAACGCGGTTCCTTCTCTGGTTAGGTTACAAAAGGATACAAAAGAAAAAAAAAAGGAAAAAAAGGTAGTTATACCATATATTGTATACTAATGCTCGTAAAATATATATACAAAGGCATTTCAGAAGTAAAAATATTATGGCAACCTGGCATCTTGAAAAGACTATTTAGATACAACAAAGGCGATAAGCATAATATTATGGATTCGTTTTCCCTCATTTTCATAATTACAATATTAACCATGTTTCTGCAGTTACCTATTATTCTATTTACAACATAAAAGTACAGCTTAAAGGATTGACATGAAATTATAAAGTAAAAAAGTAAGGGAAACTATTATGAACAATAATACTTAATGTACTCGGTGATTTTTTTTATCAAAAACCAGGCAGAAT
Organism: Diuraphis noxia; assembly: GCF_037042655.1. Lineage (NCBI taxonomy): Eukaryota > Metazoa > Arthropoda > Insecta > Hemiptera > Aphididae > Diuraphis > Diuraphis noxia. The sequence continues at coordinate 4,302,037 of NW_028301718.1, forward strand.
TTTTTTTTAATTTTCTAGGTTTTACTATTTAACACTATGTTATGATTTTGATAATTTTAACTACCTACTTTATTCGATTAAACACTTTTTACAAATTGCCATTAGCAAATCGAAAGTTGATAGTGCTTTATCGAATAAGGGATGTAGTTAAAATTATCAAAATTACACAGTGATAAATAGTAAAACCTAAAATTAAAAAAAAAATTATTTATCGATATATTGACTGGTTCATGATAAAAAAATCACCCTGTTTATGTTATCGTGAGAGTTTATGGGGAATGGTTATTGATAAGAGGTGTAGGTGCGTATACTGAGTCCATTTTCCCTACCGGGAAACTATATTATATTATGTATAATTTAGGTGCACTTACTATATACTAATGGAAATGAGTCTCATGATGGTATACATGTATACCTATATTATGCTATCAACATAGTTATCTACCCATTTCTTACACAAAGACAAAACGACTGCTAGTCAAAAACATTGTTCACTTGTAAAAACCCCTGTTTAACCGATTTATTTTCCAAATCTAAATTTTAATTTAAGTTCTAAAATAACACGTTGTATATAAATATTAATGATGTGGCTTGGTGAGATTCAATCTGGCTTCAGCCATTGATGTACTCTAACTTTTGAGTGCCAGCACTGGCCAGTGTTACTAGTTACCACATGTGACCTAACCTAACCTCGGGTTCTTAGTAACAAATACTTGCTACACATACACGTAGTGTTTGAACCAACTCCAACAAGCGTTTCGTCCGCACCAACTGTAACCCCTAATGGCCCTAATACAATATCTAATAGTCATAATAGCCTAACCTAACTAACGGATCAACTATAATATTGATAGAGGTAATTAGAAGTATCTTATAAAAATTTGAAAATACTAAATCCAAAATCATTCCAAACAGATTAAAATTATTAAAATTATTAAAATTAACAATATTATTTAATTATTAGGAATAAATGTCACCCAGAAAATAATATTTTATTATTAATGAAAAACGACTATGAATTTAGTTGAAAACGGGTATGATTTGGAGCCTATGAAATTCACTCATTAAGTTATGAATATAGAATCTTTTTAATTAATTAAATTGACTACACATTAATTATATGGTGTTTATCATAAATTTTAAACAGTTTTATTTTGATACAATGATTGGCTTCCTTAAAATTATGACACACAAGTACTATAATCTATTATATATTCACCTTCAACTCAATAATATTGTAGTCTTATTTATAAGGTATAAATTTGTATTTACTCTTAAAAATAATTAACCGATATAGTTAATACTATGATACACAGTTATGTATATTTTATTACCTATGTAATTTATCCTTAGTACCTTTAAAAATCTTTTAATTATCACGTTATAATGTTAAAAATATTATGTAAACTGTAAATATCCCTAGATTTAGATAGCCTTAGGCTAGGAATGTCTTATGTTAATAAATAAACAAAAAAAAAAAAAAAAAAAAAAAAAAATGATACACAGTATCATTTTAAAGGAATATTTTTCTTATAATTAATGGTGTCATATGATTGATAATAAAATGTAGCCTACAATGAAATATTTTTCACATTAAATACAATAAGTACTCAAAAACAGAAGTCATAAAAAAATTTATTTTATGTAATAATTTTATATTTAACCAAGGGGGGGGGGGCGTCGGGCGATGGGTGGATCGAACCCCCGTAGGACCACCACTGAAGTAAACTCAATACAGTGATCGACTAGCATCATTTTAATGGAATTGTTTTCCTTGTTATCATTACCAAAATTGAATTATTATAAGAAATTATTAAATTATATACATTATAGAATAGGCAACAATAAGATAATGGAGAGGAAAAATTAAATTTAAATAAAAATCTATACACACATAATGGTTATTTAGTTATTGCATTTTCATAAAAATTATAGAAACATTTGTTTTAAAAATGTTACGCCTTACACATGAACAAACAAAATTGTATCTATCTTTTAGTGAGTTAATATTCAAACAATTCATATTCACAAAGAAACGAAGGTTTGTTTAAATAAAAAAGTGAGTAATACAAAGTATACAAAGTATTAGATATAATATGAGGTATCATCATACCAATAGAATAGATAGTAGTATCTAACTGCGTTTGTCTGCGATATAGTATTCTCTCAAACGACATCATTCTTATTTAAATAACATTTAGAACTTTAATAATTTCAGTAAAAGTAAATACTAAATATCAAATGAATATTTTATACGATTAATTATTTTATTTTATTTTATCCGCAAGTATAAATATCGATAGTAATAAATAAGTATTTCTATGTAATAATTTAGATTTTACAAAATGCAATGTGATCGAATAGCTATACTAGGTTCTAAACTTGCATTCTGTTTAGATATATAATAATTTTTCGCTATTATTACATAGAAACATTTTATGGATGTGTAATAAATAATAATATAATGGTTTATTGTTGACCACATTTTAGTATTGCATGCATTGTTATAATTAAATATACATACAATAATTCTATTTCAATTAATGATCTATATTTTGAAGTTTTAAACTATCAAGTTAATTTATCACAAAGTTTATGTATTCCATCATAAAAAATTGTATTTTTTATTTGTGTTTAGAAACCAATACCTAATCAAAATAATGATCGGGTTTAAGATTACATGGCTTTATGTTCTTTTCATATTAGAAATGATTGCGCCTTCATCGTTTTGTATGAACATATCAAGTGAGTATTGATGCATAATTTACGATGAAAACGTTTAAAATTTATATGCAATCTGCAATCCGAAGACTAGGATAGAAATAATATCACCTTGATATAAATTAAAACAATATACAGATATATAATATTGTTTGAGGACTATAATGTGAATCAGGCTTTGTTTTTCATAAATAACACAAAGTTTACTGCTATAATATAATACATAGTTCAGGCATTGGACAACGAATACCAACTAACAATATTTTAAAAACACCATAGTTATAAATAATAATAAAGTAATAAGCCTATAAAACTCTGTATAAAATAAATTGTACTAACTTTCATCTACATGTCTTAATATTATGTTAAACCCAAATTTCAATTTTTCAGGAGTCTATACGCCAATGGATATGATCAGCAACTATAATAATAGTAAGCGAGTTATTTATACTTCGTACCATCAGGTTTATGGATATTAAATTATAACTATCATAATATAATTATTGTAAACCTATAGGTACGTTTTTGACTCTATAAATTATATTATATAATACAGTTAAGAACTGTTGTATTCTTCCAAATACCTACCGACTATTAGCTAAAAATATTGCAGCCAGTAGTTACTGATTATAAGTTACGGATATTATATAATAAAATATTTTGACGAAATGATTTTAGACTTTAAATGATGTTAATAGTTATTACAATAGTCTTTGCTAAATATAATTTAGAAATATAATATCTCAAATAAAAAATAGAAAATTTCAATTATTACGCATTCTTATACATATTTAGTTTTATGCTCTTGCTAGATAATTCGCAAATTTAAAATAATTAAATATTATATCATTGTTGATATACAATCATGATGTTTTGTATTATATTTAGAATAACATTATTTTCAGAATATTTACCGAATGCAAAATTGGAAGATGGAACTATGTTAAATAAGTCATCATCCGTATAAATATTTATGAAATAACATGGTTAAATAAATCATTTTATATTTAGATAATACCATGTCATTGGTTATTTAATTAAATATTTACGTTGGATAAAACATATTATGTTTACAGATACTGAAAATTTCAAATTTATTATGAAAAAATCAAAGCAATAAGTTGAATAGAAAATTTAATTTAGCATAACAATATTAATATGTATATCATATCAATAATTTATGTACCTATACCAATATCTATACAAATTTATTAACCTTAAAAAATTATGTATAATTTAATTCTTTTGAAACTGATTTGACTATATGGAAAAAAGATTATAGGTAGTTTAAAATGTGAACGATATGGTCCTAAGTAAATCACAATTATAATCACAACATTTTAAATGAAGAAGTAAGCTTAAAAGATTAAAATGTATGTAAAATAATTCGAGTGTATTATGTTATATTATATTCAATAATAAAATAAATGAACTATCAATTGAACATATCGTCATCACCTGCCCCAAATACACTGAAGCACGCAAGATACTCCAAAATCCTGCATCACTCTATCAATCCTTCAAAGATGAAAACACAGCTGCAATCAATAAAATTTTTCCATAATATAAACACTAAATACCCATTGTAAATAATAACTATATAATAATGTAGTAAAATGTGTTCCAAAATTTAATGTACACATATATATATTTTCCTTTCTTTTTCTTGTATGAATTTTGATTAAAGTAGGCTAAAAACCTGTGTTGTTGAAGCCTTAATAAGCTTTAAAAAAATATATAAATAAATAAATAAATAAATGAAATATAATAATTGTTAGAATATTTTGAAACTTAAAAGTTGTTTCTACCGTTCTAGTGTTGGTCTTTATAATTGAATACATAAATGTAGGTTCAAATTCTAGCCTTTATCCTTCAGAACATTAACCATTTTACTAAGTATCAAAACAAATTATTACTATAATGCTATTTAAAACAAAATGTATACACCCATATGATAATAAAAATGTAACTGATCTCAAAAGAGAATAATCAATCGGCCAACCATTTTCGTCAGTGCTACGTATCTCTCACCGACGACCCAGATAAACGTGATCACGTAGTTCTCGGAATTTTCAACATACAAAAGCCAAAAAATGATTGTTGTCTCTTGAGACAGAGTATATAAGTGCCACAATTGAGACATTAGTCTACATAGTAAATGTTAATTAATGCTACTCAAAATATTTTCATAGATCTCATGAGAATTTTGTATTTATGGAATACGTCAATAAATATATATTATATAGGTATAATTATAATTTATAAGACAGTATATAACACATATTATGTACCTATGTATTTTATAAAATGAAGTAATTGTAGTTCTTATCCCTATGAATCTTATTATAAAACCAGGATTTTGATATCTTCATTATTTCGTGAGATATAGCAATGGGTAAATCCTCGAGGGATACCCTGTATAAAAAAAAATGTTAATCTATAAAATAAAAGCATATCAAATTAGAATTATAAATTTAAAATAATTTGTAATAACTAACTAAACAAATATGATATATTTTAAATATACTTAACTCGTATTTGTCCATTTTTTGAAGTAGGTACATTTATTATTTTTTTAATATTGTATATATGACTTTAAGTAGGAAGATATGTTGATGTATTGTTAAAATGTTAATATTATATTGAGTGTAAAGTGAATAAGTGTTCAATGATACATAAATATATGAATAGTCGTTACAATATTGTTATATTTAAAAAAATTTTATATGCCAAGTAGGCCTTACATATATTTTTTAGTAAAACAAACAACAGTTGTAAATCACGCTTAAATTATTTTAAAGTTGTTCTTATTTATGCTTCTTCATTAATTCACGGTAAATTTAAGTTTTTGATGAAAAAAAAAAAAAAGATTTACTAGAAAAAACATTAGTAAAAAACACTTATTTAGCGTTAAAGTAATATTATAAGTATAATGTGTACTGCGAATCACTGTTGAAAACACTTCTATTTGAATATTTTTGTATAAAATATAAAAATAGTTTTGTTGTTCGATAATCTACGATTACAGTAGAATATTTAAATAGAAAACGTTAATATTATATTACTTATAAATTTCAAGGTAGTCACTATTTTTTACAAACTATTATTTATATTTAAAAATAACCAGTATGATAAAATAATAGAACATAGTAGGAAGGCGCTTAACGTTAATCAATCAGCAATACACCAAAATAATGCCAAAAATATTTATTCTTAAAATTAAAATTTTACAATGAATGACATATTTCACAATTTACATCTAATATAGTAGAAAAAGAGTAACAGTTATTGTACAATATTATAACATTTTCACATAATATCCATAATCAGAAATATAGGAATAAACTTAAACGTAATTTAAAACAAAAATAAAATAAAATGAAAACAATATGTAGTATTGCACATTTTGTTCTTTGACTAGATAATATTATATATATATATAATAACGTTTATTGAATATTTACAATCTCTATTATATGTACGATAAGTAAAGTTGAGGGAGGAATGATAGTGATGAGTCGGTGAAAACTCACAGTAGAGCTACCCTTTCATGAATCTTAAATAATTTATATTCAGTTTTTGAGAAGGTCTCTAACCAATTTCGATTTAGACACCAAATAGGGTTATCTGGAAGAGATTTTGACGGCAGTTGAGCTATGAGTTAGTTTGGATGGCTTTGCATTTTGAAGTGAAGTCTTTGAAAGTAAGTGACTGCTGTCTGGTTGATGGATTGAACTTTACGGTCTTCATCATGTAGAGGCGTTTGTGGCATACCATGGGGCTTTGGTGACCATGCGGAGGCAAATGGATTGAAACGCTTAAAAAATATTATATATTTATGAACTAAAATATGCTGTTGATTGGACGCAATTTATATAGGTATTTATTATATTATGTCTCAGAAGTTATGGGGATGAAAAAAGTTCGAGTTATTAAGACATGTTTTAAATTATATTAGAGGTGCGCCGCGGAAGCAATGCGAAAGCAGATCCCGCGGCGTCGCCGGCTAAAACGGAAAAAAAAATTATATTATAGGTAACGAAAACAAAATTCTGAGGTACGTGTTGATCTGTACGGACATAACTATAGTTAATAATTTTCTTATTTACATATAGTTTTTAGTGTATATTTCACTATACTTCATATATTTAATTTTATATTGTTCATTGAATCAAACGTATATGATCGATTTATTATGCACTAGTTTTGGTATAATGGTATATAGATCGTGGCATTGGAGAAGACGAATGTGTTTCATAAAACGATTACATTGTCCTATATACTATAATGCACTATGGATAATGCAGTGTGATCGTTATGATAATAAATTATTGATTTATTATAAAATTTATGATTAGCATCTAAAAAACAAATTATTTCACGTACTTAAGACGATGATGAAAAAATAAACAAATTATAGATAGTCGCAACGATCGATAAAATAATATAAATAGTTGTCAAAACAATGATGACATAATACGATATTATATATGGTTTGGACCTACCGTAGTATAATATATTATATTCATTGCAGTAGCATTATAGCACGACAGGTTCGATCATTTGATCCAGTTTTCCTTGATCATGTCAGCCGCTTTCTCACCAATCATGAATGTCATCGCGTTGGTGTGACCACCTGGTATGAGTGGCATGATAGACGCGTCCACCACCCGAAGCCCTCTGACGCCACGTACCCTCAACTTTGGATCGACCACGGCGTCTGGGTCCGAGGCCGGTCCCATCTTGCACGTACCCACCTGATGGTGCAGGTTTGTTGTCAGCTGCCCGATGGAGCAACCCCAATACGCGTCCGACCCGAATGGCTCGTGTTCACAGCCCGGGAACGGCACCGACAACAGCGTGGATCCGTATTTTTGGAATGCTTGGGTTTTGCTCACCGCGATGGCCTACATTATTATAACCAAACCGTGATGAAAATAAATTAGATTAAAAAAAAATTATAACATTTATTACTATTATTATGTCTTGTGGTAATTATTATAGAATACAGCGGTATAGCAGACTCTAAACTAAGAAAGCATAATAATACTTTGAACGAAAATAGTATAAGTATAGTAATAAACTAATAACATAAAAAACTGATTTACTTATTTATATTCTTAGCATTTTATGCCATACGAATTATCATGTGTATTTAATTTTAATTGAACGCAATAATGTACCTCTATTGCCTATACGTTACGCCGTACAACGAATTATATTTATTGTACGATACATAAACTGAATATTCTAACTTTAATCTCTCGTCTTGACGTAAAATAGTAGTGTATTGTTGTTGTAAATTTAAAAGTACTGACAAATTATCATATCTTATTATAATCTTGAAACAGCTATAGATTAACTCTAATATAGATTTTCTAAGACAAATTTAAATGTTCAGTCATTTTTAATTAAGTTAGATATGGTGATGTCGTGACCCAAAATTTGCTTTGACCTCCAAAATAATTAGGAAAAAATAATAGAATATATTTTTAGAGTTGAAGGAAAAAGTGGATTTTGCATACTCAAATTTGAGAATTATTGACTTTTGAACTAATATTATATTGTTTTAGAATTTTGGTAAATTACCTATATAATACTTCATTACAACATTTTTGAACTTTGAGTATTCAAACATGTAAAATAAAATTTGTGTCGATAATTTATTATTTTACTCAATCTGGATAAGTCCAGGAATGAGTTTAAATTAGTACCAAATATAGGTATTGGAAATTAAAAAATTTGAAAATTACATATCGAAGGATGATCATAAATAAGGATGGTTTTATCTTATATGTTGCAACTATATTGGAAGGTCACTACCTATTTAAAAAAATGTTGTCGAATATCAGTTATACTAATTTGCTTACTGCGTAAGTAGTGAGTTGTGAGCAAATTATTTTGCTGGGTCAGTAATTATTTCAAATTACATTTACAATTGTAACATCAAAATTTCAAGGTAGGAATACATAACATTTTTATTATTATTATTATTTTTTTATTGATCATTACAGCTTCTGTATCATAGGCCATTAGCTTTAGAAGTAACATTATTATTAGTTTAGTATTACGGCCAATATACTTATACAAATTTGTCGTGATGTTATATATGAGTCAAAAACCAATTCTCAAATATTTTATTGATTAAATTATGTATAAAATGAAATGATAATCATTATTACTATAATCAGTAGGTATATGTAGTCACTTAATACGCTGGATAATTATCATTTACAAAATAATGAGTACCTATTATAGTTTGTTATAATTTTATTGACATTAGAATCTAAATATTAATAGACAAAAAAAATACACTATTATATACTTTCGAATGTAAATAAAATACCTAATATTATAAACAAGATAATAATTGTAAGCCTTGCATGTCTCTTTTAAGCAAGGTTACACATTCTATGTTTTGCTACCTTACTAATTTCATTTAAAATGAATGTAAAACATTTGAATCCTAAAGTAATACATGCTGAATTATGTATCAACCAAATGATTAAAAAATATGTAATTCATATTTTAGACAATACTTATAATTTTTTTTTTTAATTTGCTTTTTATTATAAAATAATTATAGCAACATATGTATGATTATTGTATGACTTTGAATTAATATGAAAATATATTAGAGATATCATTAAAAGCGTAATAATTATAATATGAAAAGGAAAAACAATGTGTAATAGATGGTTTTTCAAAAACCTCAATTATTATTCACGAATATTAAAATTAAAAGTTTCAATAATAATTATAAATTAGCTAAGAAAGTTAAAGTAATTTTGAGCCATTCTTATTTGTATTCACGAATGATTTAATGAATTTCAATTAAATGATAAATATTAATATAGAGTTTGTACAGTAAATATGAACATTTTTGATTTAATGATGAAATAATAGTTTGAATAGTTGTTATTATTTACACGGATAGAATTTAGTCTGATGATAAATTCATAATTATTATTGAAAAATGGTTTTTTTTTAATTAGTTCTATTGATAATAAATTAAAATATATTTTTTTTTTTTATTTATTAACCCGCGGCAACGTAGGCTATTGGGTGTGGGGAGGGTATTGTAGGTTTTTGTGTTGGGTAGGTTTGTTGACACACTTGTGTGGTTTTTTAGCAAAATTTTGAATTGGGCACCCGTAGGTTTCTGCCATGCCCGGGTGGGGGGCGTTGGTCTCTCTCTCCAGACAGCGTGAACTACCCGGAAAGCGATGCCAACCATGACTGGGATCCGAACTCCGAACTGGGGATGGTGCGCGTCGTAACCGACGTCTAAATCCACCCGGCCACTACACCCCCAAATTAAAATATTGTCTCCATAAGAGCTTTGAAATTTATTAAAAAGTCATTACATTTTTGTATCGATTAATATGAAGAATAAACAGAACAATTTCAACCAATATGTACTTATTAAATATATTATACGTAATGAATAGAGCGCGAATTTGTATGCATTTGCATATTTATTCTGGTTGATTATAATATATGATATGTCAAGTGAGCATAAAATTTGTTTCATGGCATATCGATTTAAAAAATTTAACTTTTTTTTGCATATTATTTTGATATTTATCCATTTATTTTTATTTTAAAATATATTGATTGCATATCTCATTTTTTAGTGTATTTTTTTCGTTTTCAGAAATTTTTATTTACATACCATTGTAATATAAGAAAAAAATATTATATATATATTTATAGTTTCAATTGATATAAATAAATTAAAAGGTTAGGTTATATATTGAGTTAGGTATACCAATAGGTATAAATGGGTTTCCCAAAGATATTAGATCTTATAGATCAATAATAATCGGTAAAATAAAATACATATACCAAGATAAGAAAATACCGATTACGACCATTCAACATTAACATAAATCCAGGAAAAAAATAAGACAGTATTATTTTATAAGTAAGGTTCCATGATGTTAAATATGTTGTTTTAATTAAATGTTCAAAAAATGTAATTTTTTTATGCATATTTTTTATTTTTTATGCACATTTCGATATTTTAGTACATATATTTATGCATCTTAGTTGGTTTTATGAGCATATAAATCCACGCTTTAATAATGAATATATATAATATATATATTATGTACATTATTATTCTTATACAACAGTTATTTGAACAACAAATATAAAAACTTAATTATAAAATAATTCAAGTATGTTGTTAGAGCCCTGTCTGTATTTGATTTTGAAATTGTAAATATTACACTAAAGTGTTTATCTATTTTAGGGAAATCATTGTATTGTGTAAATCATCAGTAATCACTATAGTATTTATTATAATCCCCATCATCGTCATCGTCCACGACGGACGAGTTTTCATGATGTTTATTGGTAATTTGCGAAAGAAGTTAATGTAATAAATCATGAAAATATATTATCGTATGGAAATCGAAGTCGGAGGAGGACATAATAGATCGGGTCACGTACCGGACTACGTGGCCGTAAAAACTGCAGTCGTGATCACGTGACTAAGTGATTGTGAAATAAACTAGTTAAAACTACTTATAATGATGTCGTATACCATTACAATAAATAATACATAAATAAATTGCGTGTGTTGGTTAGTATTTGACCAACTCCTATTTGAGAAAAAATCGCGCGACCAAAAGACTCAGCAGCATATACATGCTCATTCTTAGAATTTCAATTTGGATACATCAACATAAAAAAAAAACTACTTATAAAAATCAACACGAAGAAATGACTGTTTCCGTTTAAAAATATGGTACTATTGAGTAGGTATATTAACGAATTCAAAAAATTATAATTTGCCTGCATTCGTTATTTGATAAACAAAATAGGGGTAATATTATGCTTGGTGAATCACTGCGCGTATATATTTTAATAGGCCGGCCGGGGGCTGCAGTCGTGTGGGTGTGTGACAGTCGCAAGAGATTTCACAACGATATAGTATCCGTAGAAAAAATATCATATATATATATAATATTTCACGCGACCGTAAGTGAAGCTCGCGGTCCGGTCAACGGGTTTTCGATTTCATTTTTTCCCCACTACGCGTATATAGCCTAACCTAAGATGACATATCGTACGCACGATAATAATAATAATAACAACGGCGTCTATCGAATTATATATCATGTTGACTAACACCGGTTAAACTTGTATATATATACCTATTAAATAGCGTTAATACTGCAGCAGACGCGTCACGGTGCGGCATTGCCTCCGGTTTATCGAAATCGTCGTTAGCTGCGCATAAATTATTATATGCAGTGGCTATTTTATAGAGATAAGTAAGTATGTTATAATAAACGCATATTATACAGTTAATGTAATATGTGACCATGTCACCGAGTTGGCGAGCTTGTACTTGTGCAGACGAGCCATCGAGTGATTTCATTACCCGTCTACAAACTGGTTTTATTATTTATATTTTATAATATAATATAAATATTATTATTATTTGATACCCATAATATATTATCATTACATTGTATACATGGTGTTGTTTTAAAAGTATGGAGTAATAATATCTGATACAAAAGTATGTGGAAATATTGAGATATATATATATACCTAGGTACCCATATGTTCACAGAAAATTTTTTTCTTTTTTTCTTTTATGCTGATAGTAAAAACCGCACTGTATATTACGGGAGTAAAAGTTGATTTTAGTCTTTTCAATTTTAGTCAATACAAGTATTTTATTATATTAAGAAATTTATTGGTAGACTCAGCATAGGTACCTACTAAACACGCACATATTTGTAGTAAATACTTACGATTGTTTAAGAAAACAATTTTTAAGCAATAAATAAATATTGCAATGTAATATTATATAAATCATAATAATATAGTAACTATATTTACTAGAAAAAATTTTAAATTTTAAAGAATCAGCACATTAGAGTAGAAGAAAAATTAACGTGTAAGTATACAAAGCTATCCAAAATTTTACTTAAAGAAACAATGGATTTTAATTTATATTTTCAAAGGTTAGATGGTTAGAAGATTTACATTAATTATCGCTATGCATCGGATCTTACAGTCGACTGATTGACACGACATTCATGTAGATACTGTAAATGCAATATGGCTCACGTTTCACTGTATACATTACGTCATACATCATATAAATGTTTATTTGTACTTTAAGGTAATTATAATATCTGCATCGATCGGTTATACTAACCTAAACGTCATTTAAATTGTATTATATGATGTCTATATTCTATGTATATCTATAAAGGTTACATTAAGCAGTATACCTGTTTAATGCCTTCGACGAGCACATCGCGGTCGTGCGTGTCAGACAAGTAGCCAGGAAAGAGCAGCGGCGCGTGAAACGGATTGGTTGATCGCAACATGACACGTCCGCGACTGCGTGGTCGTAGCAATATGGGTACCAGGCCCCAAGCGTCTCGGCCACGGAATCTGCCGTACACCTTTTCGTAGAAGTCTTCGCGCATGCCAAACAACCGGTGCAGTGATCCGCCCGTGTCGCCGGTCAGCGCTCCGGGACCGAACACCAGTTCCATATCGGGAACCACGGAGCCGTTGGTTGCATACCTTGTGGCCGTGAACGCTACCGCTTCGGCGCCACCAGGCACGGTCAGCGGTCCGTCACCGTTCAGGGCGTACTGGATCAGGTACTTGGGATGCCGATACCGGTTTTCAACGATCGTCACCGACTGGTTGACTAAGAACACCAGTCCGGCCATGGACACGTGGTCTTGCAGGTTGTAGCCCACCCGGAGGTCACTAACGACGGGCACGCCGACTTTTGCCAAGTGTTCAGCCGGGCCCACACCCGACAGCATAAGTAGCTGCGGTGAGTTAAATACCCCGGCGCACAATATAACCTCCTTACGGGCGTACACCAACGAGGTACGACGATTTCTGACGAATCGCACGCCGTATGCGCGCTTTGTGCCAGGATCGATGAGCACCTTGGTGACCGTGGTTCGCTTGGCGACCGTCAGGTTTGGTCGGTGCCGTATCGGCCTCAGGAATGCCTTGGACGCACTGCATCTGGTGCCGCGGTCTGTCGTGGCCAGTACGTACGAGAAACCAAGTGGCCGTGGTCCGGTGTAATCGACAAGCGTTTCATAGCCAAGCTCGCGGCCGGCACGTAAGAACGCCGGTCCTAGTGGCGTCTTCCACGAAGGTTCCTGGACCTTAAGGTACCCACCACGGCCGTGCAAATGCGCTGACTTTGGTGACGCGGCCACCCGGCCATCTCCCAAGTCCTCCGATTTCTTGAAGTACGGCAGCACGTCAGCGTAACTCCAACCGACGTTGCCAAGTCTGGCCCAACGGTCGTAGTCCTCTGGTACTCCCCGCGTGTACATCATGTAGTTGAGGACGCTAGTGCCGCCCATCACCTTGCCTCGTGGCCACCGACACTTGCGGTCATCCATTGCGCCGCACACGCCGTCCTGTGGTTCGGTCCGGTAGCCCCAGTCGTATCCGGTACCGATCAGGTAGCTGACCAAAAGTGGAACGTCCGTTATGGCGTTCTCTTCGCCACCCGCCTCGATCAGCAGCACCGTCCAGCCTGCCACCTCAGTCAGCCGGTTGGCTAACACCGACCCGCCGGAACCAGCGCCCACCACAATGAAGTCGTACTGCCGGCCGACGTACGGCGCATCCGGCACCGCGTCCATTGGTTCCGGTGCTATCATCCGGTAGTACTCGACCACTGCCTGGAAAACTGTGTACGCCATACCATGGGAGGGACTGGCCGACATTAGTACCATCGCGACCAGCACTAAAACCGCGTTCCAAAGCACTACTGTCGGTTTCATGTTGTCGCTTCGCGGCGCAGAAAATAATATAATTGAGATATAATATGATATAAACTAAGGACGTGACGTTGTTGTGCACGAGAACAAATGATATTGCCGCGAACAAGAATCTCGAGCGTATATAGCCGAACCGCGAATATTCAATAGCGACACCGGTGTGCGCAAGTCGATGACAAGCGATCGGGTTCATTCCCGAGCAGACACATGCCGCACCGAGTTTTCAAGGTCCTCCGAAATGTATACAACTATACCATAGTATTGCAATAGTTTTTACTACCACTCCATAAGTAGCGCCGGTCATTAAAACATTCCGTTCGTGCCCCCTCCCCCGCGGCCACTTACGGTTCCCTTGAAATGCTTTCGCTCAACACAATGGGCCTAAACGAGATATTTCTAATTATAATGCAATTATACGCTGATTACGCTGTACTTTAAATACGTTAATGCGATGATTTCTCCGTTTGTAGATCGATAGAATTAATATAATAATGTTAAAAGTATAGATTAGTATCTAGGTGTGACATCGAACAATGCTGATAACGAATGACGATATTTCGCATTTTTAACCTACGTACGTGTGAAGAAATGTTTCGATTCATCGATTTGCGTTCATGAAGACTGAGCTTCACAAATCACAATATTATTATAATGTACAAAAGTTACTTATCTTAAGCATCGATTCTATATAATACATATTATAAACATTAAATGTTTTATTAGGTACGCAACGCACTATGCTTAAATAGATAGGTATACAGATAATTTGCAGACTTAATCGTAAAGCATGTTTTAATGCGCCGCGGATTGACAATCGATCAACGAACAATATTTTTACTCCGTTCAATAATCTTTTAACAAATACTTAGATAAAATGTGTAGATAATCAAAACAGTTACCGTGAAAACATTATTGTTACACCAACCGATAACTATTTTTATGATTTTTTTTTTCAATTGTTTAAATTAATCACAAAAATGCACAAATTAAAAGAAGTTATATCAACGATCTTTAACTTACAGCATATAGTTACTTAGAAAGTATAATATTATGTAAAGTTTGTTTACATTGTTTACAATATAAAAAAATAACTCATCCAAGATTATGCGCGAATAATTCTTATAGTTATCTACAAGCCAAGTTGGGTAAACTTCATCAAATTGAGCACTAAAAAAATATATTCATAATAGCTGCGTAAAATATATAATTAAATTAAGAATTTGGCCTCACCCTTTTGATTACGTACGTGTTCTTCAGCTATAACTAAAATAGAAATATTATTTAAGTTTATCCAATAAAACAAATTCTTTCAAATATATCTTAAGGTTGTACGAATCAAATAAATGCATATGATTACGTTTTTATATGATAAAAGAAACACAAATCAGCAATTTTTGTCTAAAACTATATGCTATAAACTAAGCATTTCAAGCTTATTATTTATATTATTTAATGATAATAATAAGAAAAAAAAATTTATTTTAAAAATGCTGGTATTTTCTTACTTTTAAGTCTTATAGTAAATTATATGTATATTCGTATAATGACAAAGGATTTTGTAATCAAGGCATTGAGATGAAAACATCACAAGTGAAGACTAAATACCAACTGCCGATTAAAATATTAAATTTACCATAAGACTTTAAAAAAAAGAAAATACCAGCATTTTTAAAATGAACTTTTTTTAATCTTCTTTAATATTATCATTAAATAATATAAAGTCATAAGCTTGTAACAACATAAAAAGCACGTTAAGACTTGCACTCAACAGATAAAAAATGGACACGATGCAGTCATGAACTGAAGATATTATTTGCCATCAGTAACGTACTTAAAGGTTTACAATTTGGAGGAAGGAAAATTAAATCTAGAAATTGGATGGAAAATCTTAGAGACTAAACTTAACTTAATTTATCAAAAAAATTATTTTTCAATAAAATAATAATCATCATTTGACATGAAAAATAAACAACACTATTATTATATATAACTTCTAAAATAAAAGTATTTAATTATTTACCTATTATTCTTATACAGTAATAATATTTTAATCAAAGGTAACTTTTAATATTTCTAAACCGCAAAGTTTATGAATATTACTCTAATTGTTTTTTAGTTAAAAAAATAATTATTGTTCTTGCATTGCTATAAAACATGATTGGAGTACCTACTTAAATTTGCATTTACTTAATGCATTTATCAAAATAAATATTTGGCTTTCCATTTTATTTTAAACTGGCGTTGAAGTAAATTACTTGAAGTAATTAGTAATTATAGGTAGGAGATAATCGTATTGTAGTCACGTATACCAAATATATTCTAAACTCTTCGCGTAGGGTAAACGCGTCACAGCGTTAAACTTATCAATAAATATCCTAAAAATATACAGCGTGTAATATGTAAATACTAAAATATATTATTATAAATTTCATTATTAAAAACTAGGCAATTTAAAATTTTGATTACCAAAATATTAAATATTAGTTTAAGTGCTCATAACATTCAGTTATTAACTGAAAAATATTGTAGTGTACTACCTATCATTGTAAACGATATAATATTATGAAACGCTATAAAGAAATACATTTTGGAATAGGAATGGTGTTTCATAAATAATTTTTTTAGCTTTATCTTTCAATGAATCATTTACTTAATTAAATTATGTATGGGTTAATTGTTGGATCGCAAACATAAAAAAATACTCTAAGTACAATAATAATATAATTTTAATAATTATCTATTATTATAAAGTAATAATTTTAAATATAACCTTATGTTATACTTAAATACTACAGCAGCCATTGAGTGTTGAGTATATAGTACCTAGGTGTACAGTATAAAATGATTTAATTTAATTTAATCTAAATATCATAAAAGTTGTAAATAACTGTAAGAACATGTCTGTGATATAATAAGCAAATTTATAATCAATTTTGGATGAGAAGAACAAATGATTTACGTAAACACAATAACACGTATATAATACATCTCATAATTTGCTTTCAAATGGCATTGAAATAACATAATATATTACAGTATTTGTAGTATGGGTCAAAAATGTGTTGTAACTATTCCAAGTTTTCAAGGTTTGAAGATGGACCACTTTATTCGAATCAAAAATTGAATATGTAAATTACAAATTTAAATTGGTGGAAATTTATAAGATTAAATAATATAAGCATTATAAATTTGTATAATAGTATTCAAACAGTTAAATAGAAATAACTTTATTTGAATTATTGTATTTGTAAGATAAAAAAATAAAAAATAAAACTATAGTGCATTTCTTAGTGAATATTATATCCAAGTTTGGCCTATATCAAAATTAAAATTATAGAAACTGGAAAAAAATATTAGGCTATTGTTAAATGTGTGACTATCGCTTAAATGGATGTAGTCAAGTGAATGTTTTATGTTATCCGAGTAGAATTAATTATCTCGCAATTGTCTGTTTACCTCGTACCAAAATTGTACCAGAACAAATCAAGTAACATTGAGAATAATTCGTTAAATATTATTTAAAACTTTCCTACTCAAGAAATATTATAATATCTTGTGTCTATTTTTTTTCTTATAGCACAAATGAATGACTCTCTTGATTTAAATTCCAGTGCTTAAATATCTAGTCATTGTCTGCTGAATAAATACTATCACATTCCACAAAATGAATTTTACCAGACTGCAATAAGCTGAACACGTTAAGCCATCATCAATTATACCAAATAGATGTAATTAAATAATGGTTATAATAAAGTTATATCGTGGATATTATAATGGTAATAATATAATTGAAATCATAACCCGAGTTTTATAGATTTTATATTATAACCTAGGTAGTAACTTTATAATTTATATACCAATATACCTACGCATTCGAGTTTAAAATAATATAAATGTCTTGAACAAAAAGCGTAGTGTTATTAAAATATTCGAACAAGAATAATACCCGAGACCTGAGACACGTAATTGTAAGAAATGCGTAGCCAATATACTCAAGTGCACAATGCCTACCGAACAGATTCAATTTTTACAATATTTCTCATATCTCCTGAGCATTGTGCACACTATATTGCTAAGTTACTGTACCACAAATAACCATAAAATAAATGATAAACTGCAATAACCATTTACAACTGGCTAACGAAATAATATATTTAATCTAATTGTTATCGACTATTGAGTTATTATAGATACCCCCTTTTTTTTTTTTAATTTTTGACAATGGAAATCTGTTTAACCATTTTTATCTACTCTGTTAATTTTAAAATTTCCCGCATTATTAATACTTGTTTTGTACTGATACTATATTATAATTTATAGTTATGTCTTATGAGTTATGAACTATAAAGGTTTATTGCGTAATGGAATTGTTATATTTTACTAAAGGTTAGAACATTTGTGAGTTAAAATGTTGTTATTTATTTAAACCTATTGAATATTTATGTAGTCTTTAGAGCTTATTGTTTCAAAAACAAAAACAAACTACAAACTACTACTTACGAATGTAAGTTATTCAAAAAATAAATGGATTTTTAACGGTCGTTTTTATTTTGTATAATGTTGATTGTGCAATGTGTGTTTGGATATCAAATTTATTAAGAAATACAATTTTCCTTATGCAGTTTACCATTAATAAAAGATTCGTGAAATTCTCATGGACTTAAAAATAAACTGTCAAATTGTTGCATGAATATCAAAAATAATTAAATTCCAAACGATTGAACGTATTTTTGAATTACAATTTATGATATAAATTCAATCGTATAATCGATTATACTATGCTGATGTATCACATTTCTAACCATCGCACATATAATATTTGCATTATAATTTAAGGCATTGCAAATGATTGATATTTTTTTTAAAAAGGTACTTCAAGTTGGTCAATGTCAAGTCCCATCAATTATGTTTTTGGCAGTTATTTCAAAGAAAATGTATATATCAAAAAATATATCATCAACTTTATTTAATAATCTTTTTGCTTTACTTATTGCAGTTATAGTCAATAGACAATATTCCAGTGTTGAGACATATCTAAATAAATTTATCTAGATAATTATTTAGTTATCTTTTATCTTATCTAGATAAATATTTGAATTATATCTAAATAATTATATAAGATATTCATCTAGATAAATTCATCTCTATACAAAAAAATATAATACACATTTTGATTGTCAATTTATTTGTATTTTAACTAGCCAATACTTTAAATTTGAATTGACGAGTTATCTCAGTAAAAAAAAAAAAAAATATGTTCATAATAATGTTATTTATTATACAGGTATTATTTTTTATTATTGATATTTTCATTAGGGGCCCGGACACTGTGGTCAAATATATCTACATTACATTATTACGAATCGTGTAAAATGTGTAGTTTTTTCTTGATTTTGATTTAAAAAATGTTTTTTTCAGTTATACCTTAGTTATTTATTAATAATAATGTCTACTGCTAACATTAATTTACTCATATAGCCGATGATGTTTATATAATATTGAAGTACTAAGTAGTATCAAAGGTGTACTCTTAAAATGTTTTGGATTTCAATGTGTTAAAAAAATTAAATTTATCTTTCTTGTTATCTAGATAATAATGTATTTATCTTTCATCTTTATCTAGATAAATTTAAATTGTGTTATCTTTTATCTTTATCAAGATAAATTTTTGTCCTGTTATCTTTATCTTTATCTAGATAAAAAAGTACTAATCTAATCCCAACACTGCAATATTCAATATTGATAACACTTTCATGCATTGAAAAATATTATTGTCTTTGAAATATCATTGAAATTAATCAAAAACGATATGGATTAGTTATAACTAGATGATCAACAATACATAATTTGTGTAAAATATAAATTTGTCATATAAAAATTAATTCAAGTAAAATATTTATAACTAAAATTATAACTACAGGAATCGCATCGTATATATTATACTATATTATGTTAGGTTATGTCTTTGATACAAATAAACACATATTAAATTTCTCAACAACTCAAAAATATATATTAGGTAGATACTCTTAATAGATATTTAGGTATTAGGCGGATGTAGTAGTTTTATTTCAGCTTGTAAAACAATTAGTATGACATTTTGTATTTTATAATACTTATACTTCCAAGTTACGTTTCATTTTTAGATTTTCAGGTGATTTTGTCTTACCCAGGGCCAGGCCAGAGAGGGCAGGGAGGGCGCAAAATATGGAGTAGAAATGGGGGCGCAAAATTTGATATAATTAAATTTTAAAATCTAGGGAGGGCGTGCAAATTTTTATTTTACCAGGAGCGCCGCTATTGATCGACCCAGGCCTTGTCTTACCCCAAAAATATAGTAAAATGCATAGGTACCGATGATAATAAGAACAAATTGCAAGGGAAAATAAAACGGGATTAATAAGTACTACAAAAAATGTAGTTATAAGCAAACTCATAATATTTTAAAATGCATAATATCCTCCGGTCTTTTTAATCTTATAGATATTATTAAAGAAAATGCTATACACAAATAATTAATAGCGTAGCATTAATCAAACATAATTTGTTACTAATAAATAACATATTTAAACGTGCATTTGATTATTAGAATATGATGCTCTATAAAAACAATAATTTAACGGATTATCACTTTCGACCTAAATATTTACACAGAGTGAGAAACATAATAATATTAGCGTTAGTAAATCAGTTTTGTATTTTTGTATTTTTTACGTTTTGTTATATTTCAACATAGCGTATTAAGTAATAACCATGCGTCCATGCCGTTCAACTACTTTGTCCACTACAACTTTTAATCCCATCAGTAATATTTTTAATAAGTAATTCTAGTATAGGTTACATTTATTTGTATATTTTACGTGCGCAGATGCAACTATTATTTAATTATGGGCTTGCAGCCCATTTAATTTTTTTGTTTAAGTATAAATTTACTATGCATACATTTTTGATTTACGAAGAACTCATAATTTGAATACTAAAATTTACAAATTTTATACTGTATAAACGGGTTTTGCTTAACGAATGATGCTAATTATTTCAAAATTATCAACGTTTCTAAGGATCTTTTTTATAGTTGTTATAAAATAGAATTTCAAAAAATGTATTATATTGCTTAAACTATTTTATGGTTGTATTTTTTTCCTATTTTATATGACAATGGACTTTTTGATTACATATATTGAAATAGAATGTTCTTTGGAGTATTTCAATGTATAAAAGTATTAAATGACTTATGAACGAGTAGGTATAGTTGTTTATTAGTTAGATGTATTTAATATTTGAATAAGCCTATAACTTGCCACACGCGCCCACACGGATAAATAAATAAATAGTTAGTAGAAGAGATATTGTTACCTTTTCTTCCAAATCGAGGTTAGTTACCAACCACTGATTTTTAAGATTACTCAGGAACAGATTACAGTATAGTAAGGTTTTGAATAATAGTAATATGGTAACTTGGTAACATGTAGTACATCAGTACCTATACGGCTATACATATGCTGTATTTTTCATTGATATCAAATGAATAAATATAATAATAATAAGTATTAGGCTTGATTTTTAATATAATTATTGTTCAGATAAAACAAAAAAAATATACTAAACTATAGCTATATTAAACATTATGTGCACGTTCAATGTTCAAATTTCTAAAATTGTACATATGCCATATAGTTACTTATACTTATATATGACGTTATGTAAGCAAAACATAGTCATTCCGGTCTCTTGTTTTCAAAACAAGGAGAACAATTTATAGTGTATAATAGATGATAGTATATTATTATTTCACCAAGTCATTAAGTACTGAGTGTTAATCAGTATTATTGATTACTATAATATTAATATGTTTTTATATAATATGTTACCGTTGTATATTAAAATATAAAATTATAATTATCTGTATAAAATAACGCTTTCTTTGAAATTCACATGTGTTCATTTTATATCTATATACCTGCTAGAACCATCTATTTGATATGTCGGATATCCCTATCTTAAACCATGTCATTGTTTAAATCAAAACAATATCTAATAATCTTTTTATTTTGTTATTTGGTTTCTTATGAATCGTAGTAGGTACCATATAATACATTACCTATAGCATTGTGCATTTTTAAGGACACATGCTGAGAGCACTCAATATGCACACGGTTATTGTTATGCTGTCTTACATCATCTCGAACCCAAATGAAATGTAATCAATAATATTTTTACACAAAAATATCTACGTTTATGCAATTATTTATACAACATAATATTATGTAATTGATAGTAAGTTATTAATTTATTAATAACATACATTTCAAACGAATTAAACGAGCAAAGTGCCAAAGTATATTATTGTATTATGTTGTATGGTACCTATGTGATAGAGCTTGATCCATTCCATTAATTATGGAATTTAAGTCACGATGACAACAATACTACTATAGTTGACTTATTTATCAATTGCTACTTTTAAGAATTTAATCTATATACCTAATATACCTAAGTATATCCATATAAGTTTTTACTCTTTGTGCGATGGTTTTTTAAATAAGTCATACAAATTATAAATCGTGAATTATAAAAATGGTGATAAAAAATAATAATTAGGTATGATTATTACTAATATTAGTTATTATAAGTTATAATTAAACGTAAATTTTCAAAAATAAACTATTGTATACAAAATAAATTTGAATTAATAATCAATAAATAGCTTACATGGCTTTTATACTGAGTTATTACTACTTACGTATATAAGATTTAAATTTTTTTTTAAATAATATTATAATACTAAATTACTGCCCTATGTATAGACTATAGAATACGTCGTTCATTAAATGTAAACTTATTGCTTAATATATCAATTTAATTTTTACATAATATAACTCTATTTTTTTTTTAAGTGTCATATATTATGTATTTTATGTATTATTTATTATTCATATAAAATAATTTGAAGAACATTTTATGTATCAGAATTTTTATTGAGAAACAATATGTACTCAAAAACTATTTACTTTTTTATGATCAATGTACATGGTATACTTGTATTAATAAAAAACTAATATTTAATAGTTATACATATTATAGAAATATAGCAATAATTATATTATTATTTATTAATAAGAGAATATTAATAATGAGTCAAATGATAAATTCTGTCGGCATACCTATTTAGTGAGCATACATATTAATGATATTAATTAATTAATATTATTTAGGTTTTATTTAGTTTGATAAACGTAAATCTAAGAACTGTATAAAACATGAGTTTATATCATACACTTAATAATTAAAGATGAACACAAACATCATTAAGAACCTTGCTATTAATTTATAGGTTTTAGTTGAAACTTATATTGTTATTATAGTTATCATACAAAGTTTAAATTAAAAAAAAAAAAAAATCACGCGTGATTAAAAATTTATTATAATTTATTGTTCTAAATTATATAATCAGTATTAGTGATGGTATTATTTATCGTAAAAACTGTTGTCGAGTGGTTTTAATTAATTAATCTAGTTTCACTTCATGCCTTTAACATAATACACACTATACGAATACTGCAATTGACAAATTATATTGTATGTATATATATTACAACCTGGAACCATAAATAAAAGTATAAAAGGAATCAAGTTTTGACCTGATGGAATACTTCTGTAATTAATAATACAATATTTATACGTTATATTACATCTTACGAAACATCGGTATCGTTTGTCTTATGTGGTCTTAATATTTACCAATAGTTAGGTCAAGACTTGAAGAGTACACAACGCCAATAATATTATATAATAACAAATCCATGTAAAGAGTGGCGCCTATAACCTTAACCACTTGCTATTACCTATTTATTAACCCAATGATGTGAAACAATTATAATGGACCTATATAAACATTTGCAATGCGTATAATATTTATGCTAACATCCTTACAATATTGCAACTGAGTTATGATTTATGACTTAATTAAAATGTATTATAATATTTTGTCGACCTGCGTTTTGAGTTGCATTTAAATACGATAAAACTAGAATTTATTCATTTTCATGATAAATGATTTTGTTAATAACTTTTTTTACATACAAAAAAAAACTGAATTAATTGTAAACGTGAAAATAATAACGTATTAGTATTTATATTATAAAGTAGATACATAAAACATAATAATAAAATGCAAGAAATTATTTTAAATTTATTATTCGATGCTTATGAACTCTATTGTCTTTGTATATTACAAATGACTACAGGCAATCTTTATACTTAGAATGAAGATCAAAGAAAAGATTCATAAAAATAAAAATAAATGACACCAAAAAACCGTTATGATTAAAGGTGGGTGATAAAACGATGAAGAGCCCATATGGACCTATGGCTTATAACTTATAACTTATAGGAAAAGGGTGGCTAATTCGCTAATCGCTATATAGCAACGGCGAAGAAAAAGAAGACTAGATATTCGTATATTATAATATATACTATAATTATTTTATCAATAAACATTATTCAATTTGAATTATATATTTTTTACCCAGTCTTCATATATTTATTTTACGTTTTACTCATAAAAACCTTAATTATAATAACTATAATTACGTTTAAGTTTGTAACAAAGAATACGATTAAGTTTTTTTTTTTTATGGTTAGGGTTTCGACAACTGAGGTCATTAGCCTGGGGAACTGTAGGGGAAGGTACTCGTGGGTTTTTTTTTGGCAGAATTTTGAATGGGCACCCGTAGGTTTCTGCCATGCCCGGTTGGGGGGCCGGCGGCCTCTCTCTCTCTCCAGACATCGCGAAATGCCCAAAGAGCGATGCCGCCCGTGACCGAGATTCGAATCGGCGACTGCGTGCGTCGCAACCTTAGACCGCTCGGTCACTCCACCCCTAGATTAAGTTATTATATTTATGTCTGAATCAGATAATATATTTTACACTATCATATAGGTATTATTTATATTGTTTAATAAACCTTACATATTAAATTATTATTTATTACTTTTATTATAATATATTGATATATCATTATATTAATATATTTAACTTTTAACTATTATTATAGTAGGCTAGGAATTTCATATTTAAAGAATAGAAAAAATTTAACTATAAACAGTTAAAACTTGTACCACCGTTTTCCTCTAAACGCTTAACTTGCTTCATAAATTAAAATTATTTCTAACTTTCATTAGATTTGAGGTTTTTATTCATATTTTTGAATGGGGCCAAATAATTAATTACTAAAGGCTTTTCTCGATGTACAATTATATAATTATGACTCTAATAGTTAACGTGGAATTTCATATAACCTAACCTAACCTAACCTAACTATACATATTTATTATTGGACTAATAAATTTACCGTTTAAACTCTATACTACATGTTTAATATAGTTTTACTATATACTGCAGGGTACGATTTTGTAATACGGAGAACTAGGTGTATTCTTCGATTATTTTTTAAATTTTTTTTTCTTATAGAACTTAATGTATAGTTGCTTAACAATAATATATTATAGATAATAGACAATCGTATAGTACATTGAAGTTTCTGGTGACTTATTTTTTTAATCTTTTTGTAGAAAACCCTTACACTATGTTCAAAAAACTTTATTATTTTTTGAATTTTTTTATGGATTAACTTTTTAAATTTAGGCATTCCATTTTTTGAAAGCAAAAGCGGTGGCCGAAGTGTATAAATATTTTTTGAAGGCTCTGTTACCCAAGGGGTTCCTCCAAAATCCGGTCCTGCAGGTCTTGTGTAATATTTTATGGGTCACTATAATGTAAATCTGGATAACACGAGTCTGTTCTATAACAGTCTAGTAATGACTGATGTAGTGATGTGTAGGTTGGGTTGGGAAAACAATGTAATGTTTGGATAAACATAAAATATCACCAATTAACAAAAATATGAGGTGAGTTTTTTGAAAAATCAGATTATTTAATTAACTTAAGTTGTAAAGGTTACTTACAAATACCAATTATTAGATAGTAATTAATACAACTCCAATTTTCAATGATTATATATTTGATTTATATTCATTACTTATTAAATTATAGTGTTTTTATGTTTTTATGCATTTGGGATATATTTATCTGCAGGAAAATTAAAACTTATTATTGTATGCATTTTTTAAAATTGTATGGTTTTTACTCAAATCTCAAACAACTACAAATTAATATTGCACATGCATAATTTATATTAAGTTATAAAATAATATGATATAAAATTTACTATATTATAAATAGTTAATATATAAATGTGTAATGCGAGGAAAATAATTTTCAACGTACATATTTTTAGGTTAGCAAAGTCGTTATAAGACAAATACCGGGAGTGAAGTACCAACATTTTGAAGATACTTTTGTGATGTAGTGCTACTGTCTCCAGTCAACACAAGTATAATGCTGAATTTATATATTTGCATATATTTGAAATAGTTGACTATAATATTGGGAACTTGGACCCGGTTAATTTAAGGGACATGATATTTAGATCATCGCTCATTGTGCATCAATATATCAAACAATTAAACAATAGAAAGATATAAAAAAATATAGAAAAATATCTGAGTTTTACATCATATTTTAAAACAACAACATTTTCCATATAATCATATTACATGAATACTATACCTACAGTGTTTTGAGAGTGTCTGAAACTCCAAATGTTGGGTAGATTTTAATAACAGGCGTCTTCAAACTACAGACCACGGGTAAAATGCAAACCACGAGAAATTTATCATTTGTTCCAAAAGATAGTAAATAATCTATAGATATTAAAATAATGGCATAACACATAGTAGTAGTTACCACGGTTTAAGATATCTTAAACCGTGGTAGTTACATACTTACATGTCATGTTGACGATATGATCCCAAGAAGCACCAAATACAGATTACATCGCACATGCGCATTAGCTATATACGTATCTATGTACAGTAGAACTTCGATTAACCGTCACTGTCGGGACCGGGGCTATGACGGTTAATCGAATAGACGGTTAACGGAAATTTTCTTTTAAACTTATCAAGCCATCCCGTGCTTGCTTTAAAGTTTGGATCGCCATCTAGTTTTTTATTCATTTCACCTGCCTTGGTCGTAATAATAGGACCAGAAAGTGGAATTCCTTGACTTCGGGCTTGAATAAACCACTGATACATAACGTTGTCAAGTTGTATAATGTACAACAGTATAATGTACCATTACTGTTATCATTACAGTAGCATAATGACTACGAACTTATAGCGTTTTCCACTACACTGCACTGACTGCGCCAGTGCATATTTGTATGTTTTAATCGGCAAGGTTAATGTGCACTGAGTGGAGTTTTTTATGTTTCACCTCAATGCACTACGCCAGTTTTTTGCACCCAGTGCAATGATAAGTACTACAATACCCATTCAATATTTTATTACCTTTATACATATATCAGTGATAAGTATAGATTTTATGTTTCATCTACACTTGCACCAGTCAATAGTGCGGTATGGTGGAAAACGCTATTAGTTCGTGATAATTACGGTGGATTTGTATGTCATATTACTCCATGACTATTTTTTTTTTTTAAACTGACCAACCATATTTAAGTGATGATTCAATTACTTATAAATTAATAGTGTTTTCCACCTTGTCGAACTCGCACTGTGTCAGTTTCCACTGTCACTGTGCGAGTTTTTCGGTGTTATCACAAGCACCAACATTTTACTACTAGATATGGAGCACGAAAAATTATTATCTTGGTACACTCATAATTAATGATAACAATATTATATTTTATGCAAATTGCAAAACATATTTTCGTTTTTCAATTATGTTGGCTATTTTTTTCGCTTTTCAGTTTTCTTTGCTCTAAATTCTATAAAAAAAAGTAGGTGCTATACAGTATACCACCTACCCCTATAAAACAATGACTAGTAGAATTGTATAATGTACAATAAATTAACGATTTCAAGTTTTTAATTTTTATATTTCATCAGTAGTGATGACAACTGTTAACAAAAACCGTCTCAAAAAGCTCGTGCGCCAGTTCCGCACCGAGTGTAAAACACTCGTGCAGATTTTTAATATGAAACACATTACACTGTAATTGTGCAAACACGAAGTGGTAGATGGAACACGCAAATGGCACTCAGTGCGCCCTTAGTGCAATAGTGCAACTAGGTGGTAAACGACATTAATTACTTATAGGTAAGTTAATAATAGCTATAATCATATATTTTATGGTAATAATACATAAAAACCAGACTTCCCTAAGCTAGCTATACATTACTTACTAAGATAGTATTGATTTCTAATAAACACTAATCAGTAATCATTTTTACACAAACAATAACATTTATTTGAGTTATGTACACTGATATAATATAATATGATATAACCATCGGTGCAACTAAACATTTTAACTCCGAGGTTTTTTATGACTTAATGGAATCTAAATTTTAAAGCAATTTGTTAGGGTATTAATTTTGACTTAGGTGGCACTCAAGACCAAATTACCACCTTATGTCAAACCAAAATTTAACATTAAAAATACGCTCATGCGGTCCTGGTTACGTCCATTAATATCAAGTCTATGAAATAATCTAAAAATGTGTGTAGTAATATCCAAAATCGTTATCGCGTATACGTGTCAATATTATCACCTGTATTATTATTATATTACAAATTATATTTAAGTATATTACTATAGAACTATTTTTTTAAATATCTATAAACATATTTATCTCTATAAAATAAAAATAAAACTATATGACTTGTTTATACACTTTTGACCCAATAAGAGCTTTTGATATTTTATGTGGCCCTCGGACCTTCAATAAAAAGTTCGTAGACCCCTTGGCTATATATATTGTAATATGCTCATAATGCTCATATCAATGAATATATCATATACTAGATAGGTATTTACATATGTATGTATTCTATTTTAATATTTACGACGAATCAATAAAGTTTTAGAGGAATTGGAATCTAAAAAAAGTAGGATAAGAATATATAAATATACCTACGAGTATTTTATCGTTTCAGATTTTTGTTTTACTTTTTAATTTTTTAATTTAAACAGTCATAACTTTTTTAGAAAGTGCTAAGTAATAATTAATTCACATATAGATATATAAAAATCATTATACAAATTTTAAGCTAATTATTATTTACATTATTTATTTACCAAGTAATATTTACCAAATTTTATAATTACCAAGTTAAATGTTATATCCATGAACATATCAACAAAAACATAATGTATTGAGATTAGGTTTTATATTTTGGCAACTTATTAAAATGGTTTGAATCTATCTATCTGATCTATATCTAGTTAATCGTCATCAACAAGTTAAAGTAAATAGTTATATATCATCTGAATGAAATGTAAGTTTTGGTGTCCCTCAAGGTGGACATTTACCTCTTGGCTATTTTTAATATTTTTATTCGATATCGATACATGTTACAAATCTTGTCAATTTAAACTCTTTACTGATGACTTGAAACTTTATCATAATATAGCCTGTATAAATGATTGTTTGACTCTACAAGAAGACCTAAATAGACTTCTTGATTGGTGTATTGTAAATAAATTAAAGCTCAATGTCTCTAAATGTTCAAAAATTACGTTTTATCGCACAAAAAATAAAATCAACTTTAATTATTCAATTAATGATGTTATACTACCTTATGTTACTACGTACTATTCGTGATCTTGGTATTTATTTGCAATCTGATTTATTATTACCCACTCACATTGACCAAATTTGTTTAAAAGCTCTAAAAAATCTTGGATTTTTATTTATATTTATTTAATTTTTTACTGATATTTATTGTCTTAACACCCTTTTCTGTTCCCTGGTCCGATCAATATTGTAGTATGGATTTATTGTATGGTGCCCATTTTCGACATGCTATATTGAAAAAATCAAAAGGATCCAAAGCAGATTTTTGAGACTAATTTGTTTAAAAAAAATATTAAACAATGAAAATGACAATGATATAAATGATATTTAAAATATCCTTAATCTCAGTCCATTATCTATTCGTCGTAAAAAAGCTGATATTTTCTTTCTTTCTAAATATATTAATGATAAAATTACATGTTGTTCTCTCTTAAAACGTATTTATTTAAATGTTCCTCAATTTTATACTCTCAAAATTGCTCTAAATTCTACATTAAAATCCAGTGCCCACCATACTAATTATGTATATAATAATCTCTTTGAAAGAATTTTAAGAATGGGCAATTTATCGGGAATTGATCTCTTTAATTTGTAAATATCCACCGTATATTTATGAGTTAACGGTTATATAAATTCTTATATATTATAACTTCTTAATTGTAATTTAACAAATCTTATTATAAGTTAATATTATATAAGTATATAACGTATGTCATATATTATTATATACATAGGTAGTATGCTGTACCAAAGCAATCTATGGTGTTTATCTAAATAAATAAAATTATAATATTATAATTAAATATTCTATTAACTATATTAAATAATCAAACCAATAGACAATAGTTTGGTTGACGAAGTTTTATTATTATAATATTTATTTTTTTATTTTTTTATATATTCTATTTATTAATTGACCCACGGAAACATAGGCCCTTGGGTGGTTATTCTAATTAGGTCGGTTTTAAACACGTGTATATGTGTAAGATTTTTGCCACTAAGAACCCCGGGTAGTTACCCATCCGGGAGCTGGTATTAGCTGCATGGCGGAGCGTACACTCAATCACGTTGTGTGAATAATTATTGCAGCAACCGCGCCACGCCCAGCAACTATAATATTATTCTATTATTGTAATTACAATTTCGGTTAAATTGCATTATACGATATTATAATTTAATATTTTTAATATTAAATAATATTATATTTAAACATATTACATTTTGTAAACATGCAATTTCACATATTATGTGATACAACATGAATAATTTGACAACTATTTACGAGTAATTGATCGATTTAGCGTTTCTTTAATTGAATTATTAATTTAAGAAATTTAAACAGCAGTAATAGACATCATATTGATTGAGAGTCGAGAGACAATAATAATAATAATAATAATAATAATAATAATGCTGATAGTATGAGATCATAATATTTAAAAAATTAGGTATATCAGATTATAATGTAAAAACAATATTTTGTTAATTTTTCATATTATATAATCACTACTTTTTATACCTTTCAACTTTTTAGGTGCCTATATAGGATGTTCGCGTACGCATTCATGATTTGAAATCGCTTCCTCGTTGCTTATTAAAATTCTGAATTCTAGTCAAAAAAATTAAATTCCTCGCTCTCAACGATTTTTTATGACGATGGCCACCACAATCCAATAATAATGTGCTTAGGTACTCCGGTCTCTGGGTCGGACTACTCTTTGAATTATTATATTATTGTATGGATGGATGGTTTTATATAGACGTGTTGCATTTATATCGTTATTCGTTAACGTGTATTATACTGTTATTTCACTATTTCAGCCAGTTTTCTTTGATCATGTCGGACGCTTTCTCGCCTATCATAAAAGCCATCGCGTTGGTGTGCCCGGCCGGTATGACGGGCATAATGGAAGTGTCGACCACTCGGAGGCCTTTGACGCCACGCACTCTGAGCTTTGCGTCCACTACCGCATCCGGATCCGTATCTGGTCCCATCTTGCAGGTGCCCGACTGGTGATGCAAGTTGGTGGACACCAATCCGGTGGCGCACATCCAATATGCATCCGACTTAAACGTCTCATGTTCGCAGCCGGGGAACGGAATCGGCAGCAGTCTGGACCCATATTTTTGGAATGCTGGAGTCTCGCTCACTGCGATGGCCTGTGAAAAGAGTAACCATGTCAATTAAAGCAACTTATTCACAAAATGACAGCTCTGCAGCTGAAGGCAGTACTTTTTATTCTTATATTTGTTCACCCATATTAATTTCACACCTACATACGTAATATTATTTAAAACCACTTAATTTAAATAATCACTTATTGAACATTTAGGAATGGTCAAATGCAATCAAACAAAAACTATATTCAAATCAGAGTTACACTTTAACCCTGAAAAGTGTCAATCGACAATATTGTTTAAACATGGCCCAGAAAAGGTTATAAATAGAAGCGTAACTTTAGTCGTGAAATTTTGAGATAAATTTTACTTAATAGGTACATTTAAAGTGAGTTGCATTGTCATTTACTAAGTTTTTAAAAAGGTATATATATAACATATAGTATTAATATAGCAGATGCTTTAAATTTTTAACGAATAGGGCCTAGCTGTTATTATAGAACTATCTACGATTAAACAGATCAATATACAATTTGACAGCAGTATATAAATACACATTACAGAAAACTAAACAATTAATACAAATTACAAAATATAATAGGTAGTTAAGTCTACTGTCTTATACTTGTAATAAGGTCTATATACTACAGTGTTATTGCTAGCATTTGTGCAGGTAAACTAGTAAATATAATATATTCTATTGCATTGTTTCTCAAACTATGGTCCGCGGACCCCTGGGGGTCCGTACGTATGCCGGAGGGGGTCCGCGAATGTAAATTAAAAATACACAAAGTACCTATCTATAAAACGAAAATACTGATGTTATATTCGTATTACATAGAAAATACTGGATAATTAATACATTGTTACATTAGTACAATAGTTAATAGTTATCGTTGAAATGCAATTAAGATTAATCATTTTTTTAAGATTAGTTCGTGATCATTTTTATGTTTTCTAAGGGGTCCGGCAGAGAAAAAGTTTGGGAAACGCTGCTCTAATGCATTATGTCTCTGTATAACTGCGCTAATATATTTGTTATCGTCTAATTCCATGAACTTGTAAACGAATTCAAATTTGTAAGTTTGTTAAATGTTTGTTTAATCTTATAGGTCATTTGGTTTATCACTATTTGCTTTTTTTGATAATATGCATAATATTTAATATTATAATCATCTAGAAAAATGTCTGTGGAATTTATACCAATGTGGAATATTATTTTATACTATATATACTTATATATTAACAAACTTTAAATAATACTGACACATTATTAAAAAAGAAATAGAAAAATAAACATGATATATATACAATTTGCAACAGATAGAACTGACTTTTGGAATAACTTTTGTTCAAATTAATATTTTTATTTAATTATTTATTGTTCATTAAGTGATCCTAGCGCTAAAATATGTATAATATTTTTTTTTATGTTTAATTTTTAGTATTGAAAGTAAAAAAATTTTAATTTAATAAACAAATTTCTGGATAAATTCAAGAAAATTTTTTATTATAAAAAGATTTATCTAAGTCATGTAGTTTATATTTTAGAATTTTTTTAAAATTCAATATTTTTTTGGCTTAATTATTTTGGAACTTGGAACGTAATAACTTTGAAAAAAATATAATTTTTGAGAATTTGTTGACATTATTATATTGCTTAAATTATTTACTTATCATATAATATGAACAATTTTTATCATACGTTTAATTAGCATAATCTGTTTTGGTCAGTTTTTTCTGTTACATCCTGTATAATATCCAATTGTATTATTATAACTTTTAATACTAAAATTATAAATTTATAATGTTTTTATAATATTCATATTTTAAATTTTTTATTTGTTGGTGCCTATATAATTTATAGTTTACCTATATTATATTAAATTATTAACGCCTATTTGCTATTTTGTAAGTATAAAATATGTTGTTCAAGCGTTGTAATACATGTCATTATGTATTTATATAACTACCCAAGTAATTTCCTCCTAGTTCTAAAGTAAATTATGAATATTAAATATACCTATTAACTTTTTATCATATAATATAGGCTGAGACGGTAAATGATGGTTATCAGGTTATGGTGTATTTATGTATAATATTACTGAACACGTGGCCATAACGAATGTGTTACACTGAACTAAAGTAAAAGTGATGCAATGCTTAAGATGGAATTCGTAATCCACAAGAATGTTTTTATAACAAAATGAATATATAATATACACTTTTTAGTACATAAATATTGCAAAAAATATGTTTCTTAAAAGTTATAGATGTTTTCACTATATAATGTTTTAAATAAATAAAAAATATTAGATATTGAATAGAAAATATTACTAAACATTAAAAAAATATAACTTGTAGAATCTAAAAAAAACCATCAATGAACTAGAGCTAAATTAATGATTAACGAACGAATGAATGCTAACTAAAATACTGCGATTCGATTGTAATTAGCAGAGTTTTGTTTGAACAAGTCGTAAATACAAAAGACTTTATTATATACATAATTTTTAGTGTTATACATTAATTAAATCATTATCAAATAAAATTAAAAGATTAAGTCATGTTTGACGCTATTTTTCGTTCAATACTGACCCTGATAATATTAGTTCATCGATGATATTATGATTATGTTAGATTCACATTTAAACCATGTGAGACATGATGTTTCACAGCATCATTTAGCTATGTCTATATTCTTAGTTTCATGTCCGGAAATAGATTACCTACTTTTTTTAAATTTGATGTTATTGGACTTAAACAATGTTAAATTAATAATAGGGTTCAAAATTTGGATATGCGAAAAGCTGTGTCCGAAAATATTGATCAGTGTTTTTAGACACCCCAAGAATTGTGACTATTTAGATGAATATAATTTGATCGCAAATAAATATATAATATTGTATTAAACAAAAAAACTCTAGTGTCTGTCACCGAGGAGAACCTTTCCGAGGGTGTGCAACGTGTATCGAATACAGACTAGTAAAATAGTATAAGAAAATTCGCACAACGAAGAATTGAAAAACAACGGACGGCATAAACCACTGCGCGACGACGTGCCGGTCGATCGATGTTTCTGCAGCAGCTATTTCTATCTTCTATGACGATCTTCATGCATCATGCTGACCAGATGAGCAAAAAACTAGTACAAGGCCACCAGGTCGCGAGAGTTTCGCGCGCATATCAGCTGTGGGCGCGTCAAGGTCCGACCAAAAGCCAGGTGTATACCGCAGGTGTAGTGGACGGGATGATAAATAATATCGCGGTTATCGTTTGTTTTTCTGTTACAGTGTCTCGATAAGTGATATCAGATCTTAAACAAATGAAATATAATAATAACACTGCGGTAGTTCGTCGACAGCCGGTTATAATAATAATAATTTTGGTAATACATAATAACCGGTTACCGCGGCGCGAAAACGTTTCGTAACGCCACGCGGTGTAAACATTATATTAATATTATTATTACCCGTGGAGAACAAGTTACTGTTGCTGTTGTTGTTGTTTTTATTGCAGTGCATTGGTGGCTTGCTCGATTGCGATTATCGGGCGGATGATTTGACGTATGAGTACGCGTGTTTTCAAAAATAGAGAAAACGGTCGCAAATGCAATAACACTACACTAATATTACGCCGCAAACGCGACTCACGCAGCGAAGCGAATAAAAAAAGTCTTATCATGTGCATCACATCCACAAAGTACGTGCGTGGTACTTACGAATCCGATATCAGTGCAATCGCTTCGTTTATTTATTTGATGTCACGGATTCCAGAAAATAATATTTGTCCAAACGAAGAAAAACATGAAGTTGTGTTATATTGTTACACGTTATTAAACACAAACGGATTTAGTGTTAGACGTCCAATAGTCTACCAGACAACGCGGTGAAAATCGAGATCTGGCAATCCAAACTTAAAATTCGTTCGTTTTCTGGTAAATACATTATTCATTCATGAAAAATTACTATGCTTTTGAAAGAAAAAAGCCAGTATTGAGTATACTGGTATCGAGAATCAAAATCGTTATTTTATTACATGTGACTAAGTAACTCGTATATATTTAATATGTATGTATTGATAATAAAACAAGCCTCGGTATTTGAAAATATTACATAAACGCCCTATATAAATTTAATGCATGTTCGTATTGATGCTATTGACCTTGATTGTTGAAATTATTTTACATATGCGTTCAATATACCTATACTCTCGAATAATGAATATTATAAACAGTTCAAATTGATCGAAAGAACGACTACGTAGTGCGTAATAGTAGGTATTATTACACATTTACACATGTCCTGTATAATATACTTGTTGGTATTCAAATATACGACCAAAAACTATAGTTTAATAAATAATATAAATAACAAATATATTATACTATAATATTCAGCATACAAAAACAACGAATAATAAATAATATTTTTATTTTTTACTTCGCAACTGGAACATTTCGAATACATTTTTGTTACGACAGAAATACTAAAAAATATAAACTAGCCTTGGGTCTTATAGTTTAGGTTTGGTTAGAACACACATAACATTATGATACAAATAAAATTCGATGATATGCAAATATTATTATACATTTAGTATTTACATACATTCGTAATAAACTATGACATTAACTAAATAAACGAATAGATAAACGTCGCCAATCACATGTACTACTAAAATACATATTTTTCTATCCCTGTTAGATTCAAGGTAGACCATTTATAAACATACGAATTGAATCAGGATTTTAATTTAGATAGTATTTAAAACAAACACATTTATCACTATCAGTTTTGTTGGACTTTTGTTATATTAGGTACCTATATTCACATAATATATTATTATTCTCGTCCACTACTTATTTATTTTGTTTAAGTTATAATGGTCATAATAAATTTACTCACCTCAATAATAATAATGATTACAATAATTACCTGCTTTATGCCTTCGATAAGAGTTTCTCTATCTCGCTTGTCCGTCAGGTAGCCAGCGTAAAACAGTGGTGCATGGAAAGGATTGGCGGACCTCAGCTTGACGCGTCCTCGACTCAAAGGCCGAAGCAGAATCGGCACCAAACCCCAAGCGTCGTGTTCTCGGAACTTGCCGTATACCTGATCGTAAAAAGTGTCGTTCATGCCTAGCAAACGGCGCAACGACCCACCCGTGTCACCGGTCAAGGCTCCTGGACCGAACACCAGTTCCATGTCGGGCGCCACAGATCCGTTGGTAGCATGCCGCGTTGCCGTGAAAGCCACCGCCTCTGCACCCCCCGGTATGGTGAACGGACCCTGGCTGGTAACTGCGTAATGGACTAGGTATTTGGGGTTCCAGTACCGGCTCTCGACAATGGTCACCGACTGGTTGACCAGGAACACTAGCCCGGCCATGGATACATGGTCCTGTAGATTATAACCAACTTTGAGATCCTTGACGACGGGCACGCCGACCTCAGCCAGATGATCGGCTGGCCCTATACCCGACAACATCAGTAACTGCGGCGTGTTGAGTGCACCCGCGCTCAGTATTACCTCCTTGCGCGCGTGCACCACTAGGGTCTGTCCATTTTTCACGAATTTTACGCCAGTGGCACGTTTAGTGTGTGGGTCTATTAGTACCTTGGTTACCAGAGAACGTTTTGTAACTGTCAAGTTTGGCCTATTCCGGACTGGACGTAGGAACGCCTTGGCCGCACTGCACCGAGTGCCGTGGTCCGTCGTTGCCAATATATACGAGAAACCCGACGGCCGCGGCCCATTGTGGTCGGCCGGCACTTCGTAGCCCAACTCCTGACCGGCACGCAGGAATACTGGGCCTAATTTTGTCTTCCACGTAGGTTCCTCCACTTTGAGGTACCCACCGCGGCCGTGGTACGGTGACTTTGTCAGTGGACTTTGTCTGACGTCCTCCGATTTCTTGAAGTACGGTAGCACGTCCGCATAACTCCAGCCATCGTTTCCCAGTCTGGCCCAGTTGTCGTAATCATCCGGCATGCCACGTGTGTACACCATGTAGTTGATAACGCTGGTACCACCCATCACCTTTCCCCTAGGCCACATACATTTCCGGTCTATCATCGCCCCACATATGCCCTCCTGTGGTTCGGTTCGGTAGCCCCAGTCGTATCCGGTACCGATCAGGTAGCTGACTAGCAGTGGAACGTCTGTCATGGCATTCTCCTCTCCACCGGCTTCGATCAGCAGCACCGTCCAACCAGCCACTTCAGTCAACCGGTTGGCCACCACCGACCCACCGGAACCAGCGCCCACCACCACGAAGTCGTACTGCCGCCTCACGAAACCCGCGTCCGGCACGGCATTTTTGGGTTCCGGTCCCAACATTCGGTAGTACTCGACCACCGCCTGGAACACGGTGTACGCCATTCCATGGCCTGACCCGGCCAGTGAGAGCGTCGTCACGATTACCGCAAATACCATACTTGCGTAGTTCATCGTAAAGTGTAAATGCAAAAAAAAAAAAAACTAAATAATATGATCCAAACCGTCGAGATCTACAATCGTTGATGCTCGCTTTGAGCGTGAGCGTGATACAGTGCGTCCGATTAATTTCCTTCTAAGTCTTTTACGACCAATGACCATATTATATACCACTACCACTACAAGCACCATTTCTGTATATCAAACTGCTGTTGCTCCTCTACTTATGTACTATATTGCATTTCTCCTCCGCCCCTCCGTTAAACGAATTTCACGCACCTTTCGCCAGCATCACCTTCTCTAATACAGTGGTTAACGTTATAATGATAATACAATATATAATATATAATATATTGTATGTATGCATGTCATGTTGTTATATTATATATGATATAATATTATGTATTATAGTATTATTAAATTCTTGTTTTATTTTTATGTGAGCATGTTTTTGTTATACCAAGGTCAGTGAAAAAAAAAGAAATGGTCCATACCTACAGTGAAGAGTATTTTTCGTTTTTAATCAAATTGAATTTTTAGTATAGTTGAAGCACTAAAATAAAATTTTAGTTTAATTGAAATATCATATACTTTATATATATATTGCTAAATACAGTATACTCCGAGAATCAGGACAAATCGGTCAAGACTCAAGAGTAATTTTGTCACAAAATCCAAAAATTAAAAATAAACATGATATTTATTGGAAATAATTATTACAAGAATAAAACATTATAAAATGTATTTTAGCCATTTGGTTGTTAGACTCTAATAACATATATTATACGCATTATTTGTAATTAATTTAGAGTTAAAAAATACAAAAATGCGATGTTTATTTCAGTATTCAGTATATTAAAGACCTAAAAGATCTTTTCACACATTTTATGTCCTGGTTCGTTCTAAGTATTTTCCAATGACCTCATTCACATAAATACTCTGCTTTAGACTTTTTACGTTACATGTAAATTCATAGTACTTGTTGACATAAGAGTCTTTTTGTTTAAAAATATTTTCTTATTAAACTTAATAGCTCATTACATCTATAGGTACAACTGCAGTTTTGTAAAAGATACTTTTAAAAAGTATTTATAGATACTTCCAAATGCTTTTTTTTTATTCGAAATGTATCTTACCTTTTTACCTTGACCTATTATAAAGTAAAAATTTTAACTTTCAAGAACTATTAAAATTTTTAAATTCGTACTTCAAAGTTTATAGTGGATTCATAATGCAAAGTATTATTATTGTTCCTTCTACACATCAATTATTAAATATTATAATACCAACATTTTGTTAAAAACTGTGAACAAATAATGAACACTTGTACAATGTTATGAAATATAAGATATAATAACAGTAGGGGGATACATAAGTTTGTAAATTCACATGTTATACATTTACATAAGTAACCAAATATTAAAAAGGTACTTCATAAATATTTTAAAAACTATAAGCAACAATATACAATTGTTATTCTTTCATTTTATTTTACATATAAAATTATTACAACAGCCTTTAACAAGAATATTATATTTTATAATTGTTATTATATATTTATGTTACCATATAAATCGTTACATTACAACATAGAAGATCTTATTATATTAAAAGTATTAATATAATAAATAACAAATAAAATTACTAAATGCCTAATATTGCTGACATTTTATGTTTTTTGGAAATTATTACTGCAAAACTATAAAAGAATCACAATTGTTAATTTTTATATTTCATAGAATTGTATTTATTTTAGATTTATAATTCTAATACACCTGCACTGTTCTGTATGGATACGAGTAAATAAATACTGCAGTTGATTATGTCCGAATTTTCTTTTAAACGGCATAGCAGATAGGCAATATAGGTACATTACTGTATTGAAAAATAACGTTGAAAAAACTACTGGGAGTATCATTTTACTGGAATATTATTGTAGTAGTTAAAAAAAAACTACAAATTTAAATATTTTATTGAATTTTAAATTCTGAGCGTAGTGATGGATATATTCAGGGCCGGTGCAAGCAAATTTTTAAATGTAGACAAAGATCAAAATTGCTGCCTTTTGTTTTATTATAACTTTTCTTATATGCCGCCTCTATATTATAAATATTAATTTTGCCGCCGTAGGCTTATGCCTACGTCGCCTACGCCTATAACCGGCCCTGGATATATTGATATTATATAAGGATGTGTGCGTTTTTTTTAGTGTCAGAAAAGACTTTTCGCAGTAGAAAAAATGCTCTGATCATCAACTTTTATTGAGGTTTATCGTTGAAAAAGATGAACTGGTCTTTGCAAGAAACCTCAATGATTTATTAATTGAATTTAAATTTAACACATCCATTACTTGTAGTCTACTCAACGATGATTGACGATGTTCACTCGAATTCTACAGTACAGTAGAACAATAAAATTACTAAAATTACCTTTTTTAACACATTTTTTTAATAATTCAAACTACTATAATAAATGCAAAACTTATACTTAATTTTCATCATATAAATTATATGTATTTTTACGATGTTTTTATAGTATTAAGGTAGGTACTATTGTAAAAGGATTTACGTAGCATAATGCGACGGAGTTATAAAATTTAAATCAAATATTTAACTTAATTATATTCATAAATCATAACTAATAAGTACGAAATCTTTATTAATTTAATTATGGTGAACTTTTTCTTTAAACGCTATATTGCACTTTCATCCTCATCATAATATTAAATATATTTGATGTAACTATATTGTAATTTATCAAAAATAATTAAATTTGAATAATTTATTAAAAAACAAAAACTTGTAGTATTATTTATATCAACGTTATTTCAAAAAAATTTACGACATTTAATATTATTATTTCTTTATTTAGAAATTAATATTTTATCTATAATTTGTAGAGGAATAGTATTTAAAAATTAAAAATATAGCCATAAAATCAACCCTGTATCCAAAATATTAATCTATTATAATAGTAATGTAGAATATTAATGTTTGTAACACTAATTTAAGGATCATAATATTATACTACTATACGTACATCAAGGAAAAAATATTTGCCAATAGCAATATTCATCTTAGGAGTTTTTTTTATATTTATTGAATTAATTCCCAGACCTAATTGGTTATAATATTTACATTTTAAAAACGTCTTCTATGCATTTTAAAGTTGAAGCTAAAATTATATACATTTTATAACTATTGATAAAGCAATAATACAACCAGATGTGGGTGAGACCTAATTTCAAGCATGTAAAACATATTTACTTGACACAATAAGCTCATTGACTCGTTGACTGTTTCGGGGACTATCCCACTGACATAAACTTGAAAACAAATGTATAATTTGATCTATCACATAACTTATAAAATAAAAAAATAAAACGCATTTTTTGTTTTAATATTTATATGGACAAAAAAAAATATACATACAAATATCATTCAGTTTATTTTAATTATTGTTTAATTTAATTTAATATTTAACAATCTATAATTTATAAGAGTGGTATAGAAGACAATTTGAACTTTATACCAACTTTAAACTCATTATCTAAACAATAAAAAATTGTTTTTCTATCACCATCAACATGGTTGACTCAAAGTATTCACTAATCAATACTAATCATTGGATTTCTCAAACCGTTTTATAAATATTTTAAAGTAGAGAAAAGTACGAGGTAGTAGAGGTAAGGAAAAAGCTATTGAGATCAAAACCGGTATCGAGAAAGTAAAAAATTACACTGTACACAAGCTATCTTAGGCCAATAGTAATCTACGGATGTGAGACTTCGTCCACGACAAAAGATGACAATAGAAAACTTATTATATGGGAAAGAAAAATATTAAGAAATTTATATAGACTGGTGTATAATGACAACCTTGGAATTTATGAAAAGAGACACAAGGAAGAACTGTATAACCTGTATGAAAAACCAAGTATACTCACATATATAAGGTGTAAACGTCTAGAGAGGCTGGGAGATGTATGGAGAGCTGATGGAGATGTATTTAAGAATGTTCTGATACGAAAAATAAATAAAAAAACTCCACTTGGAAGACCAAGAACAAGATAGAAAGACACCATAGAAAAGGATATGAGACTGATAAATGAGCATGCAGCGTTAGACTGGATTTGGATTGCGAAAAATGAAAAGCTTACTAGTGGTATAGCACAAGTACTCAATGGACCGTTAAGTTGTTGAAGAAGAAGTAGATATACAATACCTACATCTGCACTATAACTATCAACATTCAATATTTCATAATATAAAATATTCTGATGTTAATTTATTTGTATATAATTCATAAAACATAAGATTATAACAAGATTTATTTTTTAATATGGGTCATTAAATATTATTTTAAATTTTAAACAATTGATTGCATTTAATATTTAATTAATTTTTTTTTAATTTGTTGTCGCAGGGTCAACGCATGAATATGGTATATTTTTAATTTTAATAATGCTGAATATCAGATAATTATATTCGTTTCGGGTATAATTAGGTTTATGTATAGGTACTTAAATAATTTGTTTGATAATAATTGATATATTTTTTATTCTAATATACATGTCAAAAAATATGTACCTAAGTAATAGAAGAAATATACTATTGTCTATTTTGTTGAAACTAATAAATATTAAACGTAATTAGCCCCAGAATTTACTTTTCGAGTAGTTTTCGTGAATATTAAAATATTCTTGTTTTTGGAAGAAATTTATAAATAACATTTACAGTAGAAATTCAGTCTTAGTGTTGTATTAATGTAAATAATACAAAAAAAAATGTATAAAACTATAAAACGATTTTATTAGTGTAGGTACTAAACCACTAAAAGTGGTACCTACCAATTTTACCTAAACATTTGTAGAAATTTTATTCAAAAACCAACCAACCAATAGTCGTATAAAATTCATAAATTGTTAAGATAAATTTAAATTAATAAGCTTTGTATCAAAAAGAAAAAAATAGGTAAGTATTATTGT
This sequence comes from Diuraphis noxia, assembly GCF_037042655.1. Lineage (NCBI taxonomy): Eukaryota > Metazoa > Arthropoda > Insecta > Hemiptera > Aphididae > Diuraphis > Diuraphis noxia. Next base: position 4,345,760 of record NW_028301718.1, read on the forward strand.
TATGGATTTCCATAATTTTAATTATATCATATTATTATTCCATTATTTGTTTTTATAATAATTATTATTTTCTCTAATATTACAATAAAAAACTAATCAAGTTCGTGGATAATGTAGACAAGGTTCTACATCGAGTACTGATAATATTATTCACTAATATAAGTCAATTTAAAAGTATAAGATTGAACTTCGAGGTCGGTTATCGTGATGAGCGAGGACAAAATGACATTTATTTTATTCAAGTTACTATACATATATAGAGATTTTTTACGGGTTAATAATATATACTATTACAACCTCATTCGTCATTCGTCAAATGTTGAGCAGATTTTTTTTTAAATTTAAAATTGTTAATAATTATTTAGACGTAAGACTAATATGAGTGAATTTAAGTACAAATTTACAAATTATGTTACTAAGCGCTACACACAGTGTCGCGTTAAGCTATGTTTGCCGCCTCATGGCAAATTAAAATATACCACCCTTAAGATAATTATAATCATATATTTTTATTTTTTGTTGATCCTTAAAAATTCACGACCCCATCAAACACCATACAATTTGTCACCCCGGGGCAATCGTTCCCTTTGTCCCCCGTCAAACACGGCTCTGGTAACCTACATATTTTTTATTAATTTTAAAAGAATATATACAGTCAAGTCTATATAAATACACGTAGAACAATTAAGGTATGGGGCAAAGGAGATTACAACAATAATATAAATTAGTTTGCTCTTAGCTCGGGATTAATATAGTTGCAAAAATTTCAATCAAAAGGTACCACGTTCTTCAACCTATACTGTTTATTGCCATAAAAATATTATAGTGTAACATTTATTATAGTAAAATTCTAGTTAAATTGAAAATAGAAATTTAAGCATTATTGCTTTCCAATTTCTTAAGAATCTGAAATTGCTAATTTATAGATTTAAAATTATTTAAGATGAATCACAAATTCATTTTAACTAGGTATTCAAACATTTCAAACAGTTTTTGTTAAATTTATTGGCAGGAGATAGGTAAAAATATATTATAATAATTATATATATACATATATTTGTTGGCTTGTCTGTCGTTTATTGCCGATAACGCGTTTTGTACAAATACTTTTATTATACTAATTTAACAATGGCAGTTTAAATAAAAATAATAGCTATAAGACATTAGACTCCAGTCTTCAACTATAAAAATAACGATTGTTAATCACTTATGCCTACATAATAGCACTAACGTTATACCTGATTGATAATGATATTTATATTACCGAAGTATTAGTACCTTTATATAATATTACCTATATGGCTATATCATATGATATATAAATACCTATAATAGATATTATACAAATATACAATATAACTCTATACTAACTATATGTACGTATTATATACTTACTGAATGTTTCCACTGCACAAACGACTCTGTTTTTGACGTTTTTGTCAAAAATAGGAAAAACGCCCGAACCTTTTATTAAATATTTTGGTTTAAGTTGCCATTTAAACTGTGTAATAACATGATAATAAAAGTGTATAAATACTAAATAGAATTACGAATAAAATCTACCTAGAACTGACAGACTAAATAAGTATTTATATTATTATTACTTATATATTATTTTTATGCTTAAGTACCAAAGTGGTTAAGAAAATATATTAAAGTATGAAGGATGCAATTATTATGTATAACAATATTTGAGCATTTACGGGTATTCCAAATATGACTATACTTTAACGACTAACGAGTGATTCCCAGTTTTTAATGTTTCACATATTACAGCAATCGGTCTTCAATCCTTCGAAATCTAGTCAAAGACCGCAGACGTACTACATGACCGTCACATCATTATCATCCCCAATGTATCAAACATTCCAACATTCCATGTTGGAATGATCAATGTATCCCCATTGTATCAACCCCACATCTTTCAAACCCTAAGCAAATTATTTATATAATGACCCCCCCCCCCCCCATAAAGGTATAATTTTCTGTATAGAAATTTTGAATTTTTGTTATAACTTTATAAGTCATCAATAATTTCGTATAAATAATACTATAATAATTAATTATACATTAAATAGTAATAATATAATTAAAAATACTTATCAACCCGGATGACTTTTGAAGCAGTCTTTTATGCAGTAAACATAAACTTTGCTGATATGTAAAACTATTATTAGAAAATAGATTTTATAATGCATTAATTATTAATAAAATTCAATACATAAAAAATATTCTAAGTATATAGTAATATCATTATTTATTTACAGTACCTATCACATAAATATTATACATACATATATAATACATAATTATTAATATTATGTCAATGGGAATAAGACATGATACACAGCGGCCACGTTACAGCTTATCGCTTTTTATCGCTAAATGCCAATAGTCATCAAAAATCGATAGATACTGCTACAATGAGAATGACTATAGTGAGTCGGCTAATGCCGCTACCACCATGGCATCATACTACCATAGTAGCTAGGTACTCCATAGCTAACTCCCACTGCAGTGTGTACGGACCTGAATGCAGGTAAAGTTTCAGGGAGCCAAGGGATACCCCCCCCCAGAACAATTTCTAGGGCTAAGCAATTGCATTAGGTAAACGTCGTTCACCACGCCACTGATCATCCCACGTCGTAACACACTTACACAGATCACGAGCGTCTCAGAGATAATACCTAAATATATTGCTGTGGTAGTGTGGTATTGTATGTATGTTACTTCCAAAGGCTATAACAATAGTCCATTGGCATATACAAATAGATATAGGGATCACAGAGGTGCATACAAGGAGGGAAGTGGGGGGGTCAGATCCCCTGCTATTGGCATTTTTTATTTTGTTTACATTATGTAGGATGCACTATAATGTAATATTTTTTCATACTATAGTATATTTACGTTTGATGACAGGATTTTTTTTATTCTTATACATTAAACTAACAGATATGGTAGCCAAGAACATGTGTAATCTAAATGGTACAAGTTTCAAAACGATCCCACAATTTTCACATTTTAAATTAATTTTTAAGCATACAATTTGCAATAAATGCTGGATGATTTCTCATATTTTATCAAACTCCAGCCGTCTTCAATTGTACTAAAGGCTTCTGAAGTGTTAAACATTAAATAAAAGTTGCAGGGCTGGTAGCTGACAACGTGCCTAATCAAACTGTAAAGTTATCAAGTCGATAACTTTTTCTATGATTTTTAAATAATTTATAAAACTGAAATTCGCATAACTGCCAAGCGATTCCATCATGTAGGTAATCTGTAAAACTCCACCCGTCCGCTCAGTGATTATAATATGACCTTTGAGCCTTATACATGAAACTACCATAGCTTATACTGTTTATAGATCACAACATTTGCAATCAACATTGAAAGTTTCAACTGTTTCAAGCTAATATCATGGTTTTACGATTTTTAATGAATTTTTATCAAAATAAGTGGTGGATGGTTAGAAGACTAATATATTTACTACTTGATTATTTAACTATAATAACTACTTAGTTGGTATTCATTTATTGTTTTATTATGAATGTTATTTACGTAATAAAACTGATTCAAGTGTTTTTTTTTTAATTCAATATGTTACAGGTGCTTGTAGAAAAACATTAATCTGATAACTTTACAAAAAATTGGTTTTCATCATTATGCTATACCGCGACCGTCTCGACAAACGGAGCAGAGGGTACTTTAATAATATTATTATGAGTATAATAATTACATGCAATACGAAATAACGATGATAATAACGCTGTCGTCAATAGATTTTATAGTAATTATTATTATTATTATTTTCGTGACAAATCGACGCCGCGATCTATGATTATACTGCAGATCCTAATAACATACCATTAACGCGTTATCAGGTTGTCGTCAACCACGGCACCTCTATGGCTCTGTTAGCGGCGGCAGAACGGTGGCAGCGGGGAGTCTGCGCAGCGCGTATACCGCGAGTCACGATTCACGACCACGTTGGTAGTCCGGCGTCAAACTCACCGGTGTCAGGTTTGTTTCAGTGACGGTTAGACCGACGTCGGTCTCGCGAATTTGCGAGATTATAATTTTCACGAGAATAGTATAATTCGCTGAACGCGGTAGTGGATTTTTTGTGTTTTTCCACCCATGCCGGTTTATCAAATTTTTTTTTTCATACCATATTTTTGCGCTATTTCTGGATTTAGCAAATAATAATATTACATATAGCGCGTCGGATGTAACTTACAATCGAGTTAACGAATTTCCAATCACATAAACCTCTGAAAGTGAGTGCATGAATAGTAATAATAATCATATCCATGTTGTTCGTCGGTACGCGTAGTTCGTCTTTGCATCTACCGGTCGGATGTCTGTCAGGGTTGTGATAACGCCAACAAAACAACAATCGAAGGTGTTTCGGTTTTTCAAAATAACCACACACATCTTCGTCTGTAAACGACTACGACTACACTCACGCGACAACGGTTCGAGTCTAGCCGAGGTAAGGAATTTTTCGCTGTTCGATTTTACTGTTGCGTTCTATATAGGAACGTGCAATAGTCTTGTGACGCATTGTTTCTGGTAGTTACGTACTATTGAGTAACCGAAGTATTCAATACAAATTCGCCGAATCTCCATCATCCATTATAAAATAATAAATATGACAATATGTCATTGAATATTATAATTTATTTTCATTAAGATTTTTTTTAAACTGAGGTTGTTGTTAAAAAAAATAGTATAACCATTGGCTTAAATTAAATTAAATTATTTTAGGGGAAAATTAATTATTTTAGATTCTGAGCGGAGCGATGAATGTATTGATTTTGCAATGTTGTGAGTTGTGTTTTTTTTGTGAGTGTGTACACGATTATTTGTCGAATAATGCTTCGATTTTCAACTTCAGTAGATTTTCCAATTTTGAAATTCAAAAGTTTTCAAAAGCACCTGAAAAAACAAAAAAAAAATTAAGGAAAAATGGGAATTTTTACGCAAAATCAATTTTCGAGAAAATCGATTTTAGATGTTGATGCAATTCTAAAAAAAATTACCGTAGACATATGAAATTTTCACTGAATGTTTATACGGACATATTCTATACTTGATCAAATTTCCAAAATATTTCAAATCTTTTTAAGTTATTTTCCAAATTTAATACAATGCTACTATTGTAACAATGGTAGTTAAAAAATATTAAAAATGCATAGTTACCTACAGTTTTTTTTAAATATTAGTATTGAAAATTCGAATTTTGACAAAATTCGAAAGAATCACGAAAATTCGCAATTTATTTTGATTTCGAAATTCATAAAAATGTATAGTTTTATATCCAAGATTTGAAAATTCAATACAACATTTTTCGTGAGTTTGATAACTTTTATCAAATAAAAAATTTCTACCGAAAAGTCAAGTTAAATTTTTATGAGCATGTTATGAACGCCACCGCGTACGCCTGTGATGTCCCGTTATATTTTATATTGTGTCTCCGGTTGTATCCGAAGACGACAATTTGTTGAAACCGTTCTCTGTGTAGTGGGTGATAATCAGATGTTATTAAATAATTTATTAATAAAATAACACACGTTTTAGATTTAAATGATGATTGATATTATATACTTTATTAGTTTTTAAATTGACATGTAATTTATACTATAAGCAAGCACACTACTTAGCTCGAATGAGTCGAGTTTCAGACTAAACTGCCGACAGGACTGATACTATCGTCTTGTCGCGCAAAAGCAAAATAACTAAGATAAGACGCCTACTACATACAGGCGTTATTATATTCTGTAAAACAAACGTCTCTATAGTCTATAGTGTGGGCATATAACACCCCCCGGGTTAGACGGAAGATCATTATCCTACTTTTAAACAATTATTTTGGGTAATGATTTTCCTTTTCTTATTTTAAGTTCTACTAGCATTTGAAATTTTATTTTTAAAAATATCACGACCAAACATATTTTATTTTAATTCCTACTTAATTTTTAAGAAAAACTAGAAGACTATTGTGTAATAATTCATGGTACCTTATTATAATAATCGTTAATACTTATAATAATTGCAATCTAAATGAATTTATTGTATAAAATAAATCATTTAATTTAACTTTATCGTTAAAATTATTTTTTTCAAATATTATCAATATTTTACATCAATGAACATAATATTTTAAAAAAGTTTTTTAGTACATGATAAAAAGTTAATATAAAAAATAAAAGCTAAAAACTCAATGAATTAAAAATTGTTTTTATGTGGGTCATCAATTTATCGAAGTTTAATTTGTAAAGATTTATTTTACCTATGCAGATGTAGGTATTATATTCCAGCCACCCAGATAACGCTATACTGGGTGGCGACCAAAATTTTCTTCTCGTATAACAAGAAAGTACCGAATAAAAATATGATATTTAAATAAGTTTAAGTATAAAGCATTTTAATGTTTAAATATTTTTAGTTCTTAAGTTTGATAAATAATAGATACAATTGTATGTCAATTTTATATTTTTGCAAAATCACTTTTAAAGACTATTATGCTGAATAAGTACAAAAATTTTAATAACTGAGAAACTACTCATTCGAATTATGAATTAGGTACCTATATTAAAATTTTCAAAAAAAAATAAAATAAAAAATATCCATTAAGTTATTTATAAGAAAAAGGTGTTCTTATTTGAAAAATAGAAGTTTGTATCACTAAGAAAAACTTTTTAAGTAGTAAGAAAAAATAAAAAAAAATTGAAATTATGGTATGTGGTACCTATATTATTTAAAAATTTCAAAAATCAGAATTTGAATAAATTCATTATTAAAGAAATAAATGTAGGTGAGTATGCTTGTTAAATCACTCTGCAGTATATTGTTTGGGAATATATTTGATTATTTAGTATTCAATGAGTAGTTCATGTTATGCACTTATGTGTTTGTTGAAATTGTGAGTATGCTTATAATAATACTTATTTATTATGCTATTGATATGATAATGTATACAATATGTATATATATATAATATATATATACAATAATTTACAATAAACATAACATATATGGGACCCATATACATATATAAAATAATATTTTAAAAGTCCATGGGGGGGATCCATCCCCCATATCCCCCCCGTGTCTACGCCCATATTATGGGTACTATCCTATAATTAATAGAGAAAATATATTATTTAATTTGTTTTATCTGTTATTCTGTTCTATATAATACCTACTACTAAAGTACTAAATACTATTAGGTACACTATACTCTTGCAACTGGCAGTCACATTATATAGTTTCTAGCGTGCAGGTTATGTTTGTTTAATTTTTAAATTCCGAATGATCTATTGTGTATTGTTATCTTTAACAATTAAAAAAGCGTAAAATACTTACTAGGTATATATTACTAGGTAATTCAATAAATTCATATAATTTTTAAACTAAAAATCAAACTTGATTATAATAAATGGTGATATTTTATAATTTATTAAATGTCTTCTTTAAATAGCATTTAATGATGATATCCATTTCTACAGATTAGATACATTTTATATAAATATATTTTTTTAAACTATTTTAGAGAACAGAAATGTTGTAAACGCTTAACTTTGAAAATAAATATTATAATGCCGTTATTAATGTGTATACATTACAAATAACAGTTGAATATCTAATTCTAAGATAAGTTAACATTAAATTGTAATTTGAACAATAAACTAACGAAAGAAACGGTAAAAAAGTAATTAACTTAGGTGTTTTTTTTTTTTTGACATGTTTGGTTCTAAATATTTTGTTATTATGTATGCACTATACAGTATAATAGGTACTAGTAACTACCTTCTGCTTCTGTAAAGTTTAAAATTACTAAACATAAGATTTAACATGTCCATAATATTAAGCTATTCACATGACTTTAAATAGGTAGTATGTTTGTATAAACCGTGTTTTATACTTCACACAATTGCGGTATTATACAAACAGAAAGTGAATGTATATATAATAATTTATGGGCGTCACGCGTTTGGGCGAATTTTTAAAAATTGCATTGTGTTTGGGGAATTCAGCATAATGCGTTTGGGCGAGTGATTTTAAAACATTGTAATGCGTTTGGGCGACCATTTTTTTATTATTTATTTTGAATACCCTGGGATCCTGTATTTTATCAATCCATTTTCCCTCTTACTTTGACAGACTTGGAACTGTCCGTGAATTCCACGGGTATGATTAAAAATGGATTGTTTATTTATGTGTGTGCGTGTGTAATTAAAAATTGAAATTATTTAGATTTTTCAAAAATGAAGTTAAAATATAATTAAAATTGAAAAAATATATTTGTTTTTTGTTTTATCTTATAATCATTACAATTTTTTCTTTTATATTGTGTCGCACCGTCCGAACTGCACGTCAATCACTTGTTTAATAATATTGAATCCTCATCAGTACTACGTTGAACCTTCGCTCACTAATTATGTCCAATCTAAAGATAAATGATAAACAAAATACGAAAAATGATAATCCCGATCACAAAATTCAGGAATAAAAAAAATATATTTTCTCACCCAAACACATTATAAGAAACTCGGTTAACTCGCCCAAACACATTACTTTTATTATACGGGTAAAAAGGCAATTCGCCCAAACGCAAACCGCCCATAATTTATATTCTCTATGCGAACGTTGCTACATAGTTTATAAATTATAAGTATAAAATCAGTTCAAACAAATAATTAATGTTAAATAACCCAATTAAATTTAGTATATTAAAAATGACATTAAATCAAAGTCTAAATAAAATAATGTATTATGTTACAAAACAATATACATTAACAAAAATTTAAACTAGGCTGCATACTGTACCCTTTATTAAACCATACCTCACCATACAAATTAAATGCTCTCTACTCCTATACACAACAATAATAAGACCGGCCGTTAGTAACCTACGCGTGCCCTATCTGGAAAGCTGACTCAAAAACAAAATTAAAAACATTTCAAATACATTTTTAAGAATAGTCCTAAAAGCCCCGTGGTTCATGAGGAATAAACAACTACACAATGATACGGGCCTACCACACATATACCACATACACCTGGATAACACAACAATTTAAAAATTTCCACGAGCATTCTATTTCAAAATCACCAGAAGATCCATCAATCTAAGACTTAAACCTTAGCTACCACAGGATATCTTACTTGAACTTAAAGAAGACACGTCAACCTCAGATTCTGACCTAGACTATAAGGTATCCAAAATTAAAGAATCATTGTAATAATGAAAATATTATCGTAAACATAATATTGTAATCATATTAATCGTATATTGTACCTAACAGAAGTATTGACACAATAAAAATTAAATAAGCAACAAAAAAAAATAAAAAAATAATAATAAAACAATATATCTAGATAATGATACATGTATTATAATCGTACATAAAAAAATTAGCTATAGAATATTCTCTATAATCTAAAATAATACACTAAAAACATGTTTAAACAATATTTTTTTAATAAAATAAGAATCATATTGACATTATCCAGTCGAATAACACAATACGCACATTATCAATACAATTAGGTTAGGTTTTGATTTTGGAAACGGTTTTCCCATTTTTTACACTATATTATACCAACCTTCTGAAATTCTGAATATCTAATTATTCGTGCATCAGTTTAGTTAGGATAAATAATTCCACGTAAAGCTGAACATAAAATTTACCATACATTTTTTAATTTTGTATCACAATTTCATAATAACAGACCCTAAAATTATTTTTATTCATTATAAATAAACAAATAATAATCAGTTGCCACCTCAGTAAACGATATTGGTCAAAATTATAGTTTGATGCTGTTTAAATACATTTTATATATTGGAACTCAATATTGGTTAAATTAAGAATTAATGTTTCACTGTTTCATACCTTTAAAATGTTTACTGACCATTATAGATACTTTGGTATTTTATACAGCCCAAATTCTCAACCCCTAGGATTTCTATGTTTCCTAGTTGCAGAAAATGTGCACATGTGCCATGTGCGCATAATTAGTGACTCTTTTCCATAAGCTCAGACATAGAAGTAACGCCTTTATTAAAGACAAAACATACATTTTTATATTATTCTGGGGAACTTTAATATATCATTTTTAAATAATTGTTAAAGTGGTTCAAGACAACATTAATTTTAATCAGTTTTTCTTTAATAATAATTAATAACTATAATATAAAAATAAAAATATCGAAATTCATAATATTATCCAACCTTAAATTACACTTAAAAAACTTACAGGAAGTTTAATAATCCCAGAAATAATCTTAAATGTAGGTACTGTACATGGGTTTTATTTTTATAGATCTGAATGTGTTAACCTTGGAATGCCATTATAGATACCCTCGTAGATACCTAATCAGGTATTATGTTTGGAGAACGTAACTAATGAGTGCTGCGTAGACTAACCATTTTAATTGTATTGTATGAGTTTAATAATAAAACTTTTATGTTCTATATTTAATTAATTTTAGTATTTCAATTTCAAAATAACTCTGAAGTAACTAGTTTGAAAAAAAATACTTATGAAACCTTCAATAATTTCCCGTAATTTTTAATTATACAAAACAAAATAAATTGTTGAGATTTGTTTTTTTTTTTTTTTTTATTAGTTATTAGTATAAAACTATGAAATTGTTGAGATTATACACATTTTTTAAATCTACGTAAAGAATATCTATAGATTTAAATTTAAAAAAGAAATTTTTTTATTAATTCTATTATTATTAATAACGTCATAGATATATAAAAATAATATCTTAATTGATGATTATATTTGGTATTTTACAATCTGTAATATAATGATTCAATATTTTTATGCGTACAACTAATAAAATATTTTAGATTTTCATATTTAATGGCTTCACTGCATATCCCAGGTAACCCCCCTCGCAGGCTCAAACGAAATTGGAATCGAGATCTCCTTAAGTGATCTAAATCCGACTATAAGTTCTTAGGTGTTACCAATGGGTGACTTCCTTAAAAGTTGTTGTTTTTTTTTTTAAATAAACTATGTATATATTCTATATCAAAATTACTAAATGTGCTTGTTGTACAGATTGTTTTTGAATAAAAAAAAAAAAAAAAAAAAAAAGATTTTCATATTAAAAAAAAATTCAAATGAAAATATATTCTACACTCTACTCAGAGTCCAAATCAAAATAAACTAGAAAAAGCAACGGACTATTAATATTACGATCTTTTATTGATGATAGAAACAAAGAAGTATTTTTTAATCGAATCTTTTGGGAAGATATCAAATAAATTAAATCAATAAATAAAAAATTGCAAATATGTATTCATTATTTTATGGTACAATTCTAACCTAACCTAACAGCACCATTAAGATTTCCCACTAAATATACAGGCATATATTAAAATATAGTTTATACCTAGTTATTAGTATTTAATAACCATAAACTTTTGATTTTTTTTTTTACTTAAAATAAAATAAATCTAAGTATAAATTTGTTTGACGTTTGCTTTGAATTGTTTACAAATTTGAAGTGCAATTTAAATACTCATATCCGTGAAAATATGTAATAACTAATAATATCATTTATCATTATTTTGATTAATTAAAAAATGAATTTAATATATTTTATTATAATATAATTATTTATGGTAACAGTGTATGGATTATTATTAACTTGTGGGTACAACCTACATTTATATGAGCATAATTTTTATTTTATTTTTAATGTAATAATATAAAAACGTAAAGTTAGTTTTTACTTTATTAGTAAACACGTTTTACATGATCTGTATTATAATTTAATACGACATAAAATAATAATATTATACACTTATATTTTACTGCAGTGTAAAATATGTCAAAATGTCTGTATATTCATTTGAATTGTCATATGTGTGTAGTAGTATGCACGTTCATTCATTAACTTGCATACTTTTTTTCACCAATTTTGATAACTAACGCCAAGGTCACTTTAATGTATACTGTGCCGTCGCCGTTGGATACCGATTATGCCTTTTTTACAACCTTTTATTTATTGTTACTTGTCATATGCGTAGGTACCAGGTAAATTTGAAACAAGGTTAATCTATTTCAAATGTTTTATGAGGGTCGTAATAGATTCAATTAATATCTTCTAATGCCCTATATAAATCAGCGGTTCCCGACCTATTTAGTTGTGTGAAGCACCAATAATGTAAAAAAAAACACTGAGGCCCATATAGGCCATATACAGTGTGTTCACCGATTTAGGGAACACTGAATTTCTCGGCCGGATTTGTTTGGAATAAATCGATTTATTTTTACAAACTGGTGGTATATGAATAGACATTTTCCGATTCATTTAAAAATTTTTTGTAAATTTGGTCTGCGCATGCGAAGTAAATTTTTTTTTTAAATAGCAACACCTTTTACAAAATTATTTATTAAAAATTGACTAGGTACAACTGGTACAAGTGAACAATAGTTATTTTATAATTACACAATAAATTAAATAAATTGTTCAAAGTTTGCTCCGTGATTGTCAAAACATAGTTATTGAAAATTCTGTAGACATCCTCTATTGGTTACTGACATTATTCGGTTTTCGATAAGATTATTACACGCAACCACGATTTTATTTTTTAAATCTGCTTGATTTACTGGCGGATCTGCATAGATTATTGTTTTTAGATAAAAAAAATCAAGTGTAGTAGTATCTGGAGATCTTTCTGGTCATTCAATGGGGCCACAAGTGCAAACCATTTTCCCTCATATACCCGATTTAAATGATCTCTAACAATATGAGCATTATGAGCAGGACTACGTCGTGCTGAAAATAGAGAGCAAACTTTGAACAATTTATCTAATTTATTGTGTAATTATAAAATAACTATTGTTCACTTGTACCAGTTGCACCTATAGTCGATTTTTAATAAATAATTATGTATCCATATTATGTTAGTCTTGTTTATAACATTTCTAAAAAAGAAATACGTACAAATATTCAAAAACTAACCAATAAGAATTAATTATAAATGATTTTATAAATGTTTAAAAATGTATTATTTAATAAAATTGGCTCTTATTCAGTCAATATTGAACTTAGAGCCATAGTTGATACATGAAAATTACGTAAAAAATAGGCCTATCCGAATATGGTGTTAAAAATAGGTATTGCTATTTAAAATAATTTTGAAATGAATCGAAAAATATGAATTCATATATCACCAGCTTGTAAAAAAAAAAAAACGATTTATTCCAAACAAATCCGGCCGAGAAATTCAGTGTTCCCTAAATCGGTAAACACACTGTATAGGTATAAAATATAAACACACACACGACAATAAGACGTTAGAAAAAATATGGACGTGTAAAAATCATATAAAAATCTCAACGTTAGGTTAAAATTTTCTGACTCTTAGCATAAACTCTCGACTAGCGTCCGCGGCCTAGTACCACATGTCAACATTGATATAAATAATAAGTTCATCTAAATACATCAGAATAGAAAAACTCATACGCATTTTTGTGTAATAGTAGAAAGAAATCTTTTTGTACAGAGTGATTCTGACTGATTCGACAGGCATGCTCATCAATTAATGAGTTTATTCACATTCTGATATTTGGAAATTGTAAGTTTACATGTAAAATATATTTTCAAATAGGTTCTTACATATTTTATGATACTTAAGGAGTGTCTAGTTGTGATACAAACTACAAATTTCTGTTTTTCAAACGAGAATTACGCATTTTTCAGCTGTAAATTATTGTTAAGCAGATGATTTTAAAAAAATATATAATTTTATAAATCAATTTTTTTGGGTCTAGTCCCAATTTTTTCAATCAATGGTTTGATTATTTTTCACGTGTCCAAAGTTTGTAAACATTACATCATAGAACATAATAAATATAGTGATAATATAGTAACATACCTAATCAATTTTACATTTTTACATAGGAATAACTTTTAAAATTTTTAAAATTTATTTATTTGAATTTTTTACAAGCAACATTTTAAGAATAATATTAATTTTTCTCAATTTTAATTTTTCGCATGCCATTGAAATTTGACAAACGTGCCAATTCTGGCACGCGTGCCGTGGGTTTGTCACCCCTAGTATATAATTATATATATAATATATATATATTTGATTAATAAATCATAAAAATGTGTATTATTCAATGCACTATAAAGTGTAAGACGTAACACATTATAAATTAATCCAAAGGTAATTTATATTTTATATATTTGTGGTAATTTATTAAGCCTGATATATATCGATTAGGTACTTGTACAAATTTAATTAATTAAACATATAAACTTTTGATTTGGCATTTTCCATTTAAAAATACTTACTGTATAGTATTTAGTATTTAGTATTTTAATTTTAATTTTTTAATTTTATTAAACATTTTATTTACAATCTAAACAATACAATCAGTATAGTAAGTAAATTCGATACAATGTTTATTTAAGTTTATAACAGGAGGTAGCGTTTATGAACAGGCACTTGGCCAGTGCCACCAATATTTTTTTAAAGATTTTAATTTACCTAAATGTATTTTATTAATTGTTTACGGTAGGGGTGGGTAACTGGAGGCGCCCGCGGGCCGCGAGCCTTTTTTATTTGGCCCGCGCTTCATTTACAAATTGCATCATAATTCCATTATTATTATCTACAAAAGAGATTGACATAAACTTTTGGAAAAAATTACCTATTCTAAAATATCCACTTTTACGAGAGTTCGCATTAAAAATGTTATCCATGTGAATGTACATTTTCAAACATGAAACATATTAAATCAAAACATAGATATCGACTTACAGATGAAGCATTAAGTCACCTACTTCGTGTTTCTTCGTCCGAAACAGAAGTCGATTTTGCCGCGATGTCATTAGAAGCCGTACATGCTCAAAACTCACACTAAACAATATTTAATTAAATTATTTTTAATAACGCTTTTTGTATTACCTATTACATTATAAACAAAATAAATGCTAATTCAAATGTATATTTTGAATGACCTTTTTTTTTGTTTTCTATGCTCTGGCCCGCTATAGATTTTAATTTTCTAAAAATTGGCCCTCAAGTAACTTTGAGTTGCCCATCCCTGGTTTACGGCATCAACATCGAGGTTATTAGCCGGCGTTACATTTTTAAATTTCTTAAATGTTTTATTTATATATTTTATTATATTATACATATTTAGACAATTTTTTTAAATTTATTTTTGCTTAAACCGGTAAAACTTTTACACAACATGTTTAAGAATATAATTTTCAGTAATTCAGTAGTCATAAGATAATGACGAATTCTGATAAACCTCAGATTATAAATTCTTAGTCTTAATATTATGACGCATAACGGTTTATGAATCACTCAGTCATATCACCATGTATAAGGTTAGTTCCTGTATGTAATACAAAATAAGTATAATGGTTGCATTAGGATTAAACTTGATCCCATCCGGATGTCAAAGTAACTGTTAATTTAATATACCTATCTAACACAGAGTTATAAAATGAAAGTAAATGTATAAATTATGAGGCTAATGACTGTTCTATGTTGTTGCAAGGTCAATGTTTAGTTTTTATGATATATTTTTTCTGCGAATCTCCAAATTGGACAATGAGCCAAATTTAGTGTCAATATTTATTAACTATCATCAATAACCGTTTTAAAGGTTATCGTAAGCTAAATATTGATTTGTCAATAGTTTAATAATGTAATTCAGATGATGCTAGAGCATAAATATGATTGTATAAACATTTAATACAGGTACTTGGTAATTTACCTAGCATGCTCATTGCTCAATATGTATTTTTTTTCCCTGTAATATTGTATCTACCTGTTCAAATTTTGATTTTTAAAATGTTTAAGTAGGTTTACTTATGTCAAGACCATATTTTTAAAAACTTAGATTTATTATTACATTTCAGAAGTTCTCTTTGGTGATACTAAAATATATATTTTTCATTGAGGACAGTCTTTTTTATTGTAGATTGTCAAATGCATCATTTTTTTAAATGTTGATTCTTCTAAATTTAATGACAAACTGGTAGTTTTTGTGTTATTAAATTTTATGTGATATAGAGGATAGATAATAATTATAGTATTAAAAATTAAAAACAATATAGCAGTAAATATATTTCTATTGTTCTAAATAGTTATAACTTTTAACCATAAAATATTGATCAGAGAAAAAACAAATTTTTCTTATCAACCAGTTTGAATATAATTTAAAACTGAATATATATATTTTTTTTAAAGCTAGTTAAATGCAATTTCTTTGAACTTTTTGAAAATATTTTCTAAAACTGTAAAAATGCTTTAGAAAGAAAAAACCTAATAAGATAATTATTATGTTTAAAAAATATTTAAATAACTGAATTTTAACTTTTTAGTATTGTTTTGTTAGACCAGTGGCGCCGAAGTCCTAGAAATCTAGTAGGGCGAAAAATATTTCAAGAAGCCCAACATCTTAACATCGGAAAAAATGGCATACTGTGGAGTGGAAAATGGTCAATATGAAGAGACCCTATCTTAAATTTTCAAAATATGTGCCATGGCCTGACCTTTACATAGGGTTCGGCGCCACTGTGTTAGACTATATATGAATAGTAAAACATCCATAAGACTAAAACTGCCTTGTTTTATTTTTTTAGGTTTGATTGGTTAGATAAATCATTTTCTTATAATGGCATTACGTTATAATATAGGTACGAGACACTAGTATTTCGTAAAATAAATAATACTTAATAATAAAAATAATATCAAAATGTACTAAGGGAATAATATTAAAATTATATTTTTTAGTTTAATTTATGCATATTATTTATAATACGTTCATGAAGTTCTGGTTTCCATAAAATACCATATTATTTTGATAACATATTATTGGTAATGCTTAAAAATAAATTATCTTACCCGGTCGATAGTGCGAGTATTGCGTATAAAATAAACAAACCATTACAATATTAAACACTTATATTGTAATAACTAATAAGGCCTGTAAAGTGTAGATAATAAGAATAGGTTAATTTGAATCCCCATAATTTTATTTTCTTGAATTCACTATTCACTATAATTATACTGCGAGTATTAATGATTGATACATTAAAGACTAAATTTCATATTAGAACACTAAAAGTTAATACAAATATCTGTTTAAAATGTAATTATTTACCTTAAGCTACTTATGCATTATGGAGTTCAATATAATTTTACATTGTTTTACTACTGATTTTTTTCATAAGAAACCTAGGTAACCCACATGCATTATTTTTATATAAAAAAGTTTATTAGCCTTCATTGTCATTTAGACTTTATATAATAGTACCTAATACCTATGCCTTGACAAGGTCAAGGTAGGTATTATGAATTTCTTAAAAAATCCCACCTTCCTTGTTATATATAGATCTTTTTTTTTGTAATTGTATTTTATGATTTCTACTTGTAAGTAGAATATACAAGAATTTATAAGAATAATTTATTTGCCATATTATCTAACTTCTATTTTTATACTTAATGATACGCAGGACACAATTAACATTAAATATACCTTTCTAATTATACATTTATACCATAGAGTAAAGAATATACACATCTTTATATATATATAAAGATTTATACACAATATAGTAAAATAAATTTAAACGTATTTCGTTAAATTTATCAAATCATCATAATATATTATAATATGTACACAAACCAAATGCATATTATTAACAATAATAACTAATAAGTATTTTACAACTAATAAATTAAATTATTTATGTTGTTTTAATGTTTACAATTGATAAAAATATATACACATAACATATTTCGCATTTGGATAGTTATTTTTACAAATTTTAATAATTAATATTATATTTACCATATTATAGTACCTATCTACCAATAATATTATTCATTTTTATATAGAATTTCTAAAGAATGGAAAAGTAAAAAAATCTCAAAATAAATATACTCGTGTGATTATTTTACGAATCATAATATAGTTTGTACACTATATGAATATTTTTGTAAATTAGAAAAGAAGACTACCAAGCAGGAATAAAAATGACTTTAATTTTCATTAAATTTCATTGAGAGTATAGGTTCTTTTTTTAATTTTAATGTATATATTGTGCATATTTTAATATTTATATTACAGACTTATGTTTTGTTAAGATACAAACATGCAAATTTGAGTTGTTTACGAATAATTTTTAAAAGTTAGTGAAGGCTAACATCAATTTATAAATAGATGCCAATACCTATATATTAAAACGACAATATTAGGATATGCATACTACATAGTAAATATGCACAATATGACGTATTTAATTAAAAATAAATAGTAAATAATAATACGATACTTCCTTGCGTCTGGTTATAGCGATGCGAGATGAATGCCCACTCCTAGCTCTATCCTATTTGTACCAAATTTTTTGAGTGTAATAATTTTCTTGACAAAAAATTTAAGTGTCATAATTTCGTAATTTATGATTATATTTATCTGTGTTATATTTGACACGATAGATCTTTAGTTGATAATGCAAAATACACAATAATGTCTATTAATATTGCTATATAGATCAGAGGTTCCCAACGGTGGATCGCGTTTATATTTTTGGTTGGTCATATAACATTTCAGATAATATTTTAGAATATTTATATATTTCAAAAATGTTAAATATTTAATATTGATTATTTGAGAATATATAAATATAAATATAAAAGATATTATATTACAATTTACAATATAGATAAATTAAAATAGTTATGATACAGATTTTGCATGTATCTAAATCTTATAGAACGTGTACTTACATTGATTTTTGAATTTAGTTTTGTCATATTTATTACTATCCACGACGATTTCAAGTGTACCAGTGACATAATGTCATTACGCTGCTGAGCTAAAAGCCACCGCAAAATAATTATAATCAATAAAAAAATGTTAAAAATGTCATAAGAAGGTTGTGGATCGTCAAAATTTGGAAAATTTGAAAAATTTGTCAAACAAAGTATGGGAAACTCTGCTATATACAATATACATATTTATCAATTATTGAATGTCACTTCTACTTTAAGCCTGTATTCATATAACTGTCTTATTAGTATCAAATCATAAGAACATATTAAATGTTTCTTAAATACTATTGAATAATTACTTTATTCTATAAAACAAATGTTATAAATTGAACCATATAGGTGGTAGCTAGAGTTGTTTAATAATAACTAATAACTAATAGTAGTATGTAGTAAATCCATATTTCCGGATCACTTTAAGAGTGCCGGATTTTCACTGAATGTCAAACATGAAACATTTATATTGTTTTAGGATTACCTTGTACCTAATGTACCTATATGTACCTAATGCACCTAATGCATGAAATAAAATTTAAATACAACATACTAATAATAAATTAGTTATTCAAAATTCCAAAAGTCGATATACTTAATGTATAGATGTAAAAAATATTATCATTGAGTAAGGTATATATTGAAATTTATATATATTATTTAGTGGCGTGGCCAACATCTTTCAAACCCTAAGCAAATTATTTATAAAATGACCCCCCCCCCCCATAAAGGTATAATTTTCTGTATACAAATTTTGAATTTTTGTTATAACTTTATAAGTCATCAATAATTTGGTATAAATAATACTATAATAATTAATTATACATTAAATAGTAATAATATAATTAAAAATACTTATCAACCCGGATGACTTTTGAAGCAGTCTTTTATGCAGTAAACATAAACTTTGCTGATATGTAAAACTATTATTAGAAAATAGATTTTATGCCACCCTATCGTTACGCCACTGAGTAATATCATTATTTATTTACAGTATCACATAAATATTATACATACATATATAATACATAATTATTAATATTATGTCAATGGGAATAACACATGATACACAGCGGCTACGTTACAGCTTATCGCTTTTTATCGCTAAATGCCAATAGTCGTCAAAAATCGATAGATACTGCTACAATGAGAATGACCATAATAAGTCGGCGAATGCCGCTACTACCATGGCACCATACTGTACATACTACCACAGTAGGTACTCCATAGCTAGCTCCCACTGCAGTGTGTACGGACCCCCCCCCCCCCCCCATTAGGTAAACGTCGTTCACCACGCCACTGATATTATTCACAATTTATTCTCAATAGTATTATATAAATGATGAAATTACTTACAAATTTTTTTAAAAATAATATCATAGATAATATTTAACAATTTAACATACTTACCTATGTGAAAACTTATCGTTTTCTGTGTTCACTACCTAATACATACAAATAGATAAACAAATTATTTTGATTATTATAAATTAATTGTTAATTATAACATAGAAGGTAATTTAAATTTTGAATTATATAATAAATTGATGATTTCCAAGTATTATGTATTTATGTATACCGTATACGGTATACCTATAATGTATACAGAATAATAATAATACTGCAAAAATTCTTTTGTAACTGTGTTTTTTTACAAATATATAGATAACATTTAAAAATCAGAGCAAAAATATCTTATGGTATTTTTTTTTAAAGTTTATGGCATATAAATTACAATAGGCGATTGCTTATATAGTCATCAATTAATTAACTTAGTGCATTTCAATATATTTTATGTAACTATAAATTATAAAATAACTTTTAATATGTACTAATGTACTGTGTGTCAGTGCGTAAACTTTTTGAGTTGTGAAGAATATTGAATCTAGTTTATTTACCACTAATTATAAATGTAAATTTTATAAATTGTATTACAATTAAGTTACTCCAAAAGTCCAAAGTGATTTTTTCAATGTAAGACACTCATTATTTCGAAAACTAATAACTTTTAAATATATTTTCCATATATAATTCAGTCTACAAAAAACATTTTTTTTTTTTTTTCAAATAAAATGTCTTTTTAAACGTAATAATTTTAATTTTATTTAGTTTAAAATACATATACATTTTCCGTGTTCTATTCTAAAACAGATACAACAATTTTCGATTTTCTGATGTATTAAAATCGAATTTTTAACAAAAGTTTATAGTTGAAGTTGACTATAGGTACTAATAGCATAATACTAACTGTAAAATGTATTTCAAAATTAGAATATCAAAAATTTATAACATCCTAAATACTATGTAAATGACAAATGTTAAATTTAAATCAAAGCGATTATATTATTCTAATATCGTATTAAAATATGATTTTAAGGGTTTTGAGGATTTTAAGTTATAATTAGAATGTTTTAAATGAGTAGATCATTTATTAATAGATAATAATAATAAATTACACATCCTTATTTATTTTTCTTATACATTAGTTTATATGACGTGTATACATATCAGTTTACACGCATAGTAATTATAACAAATTAACAATTAAAGTTTGAATAATTATACCACAATGACGTATAAATTCTTTTATTTACATATACCTACAGTAAAATGTAAACTTATGTAATTTATTCATGAGCGACGTATTTGATTACTTTTTACGTACTGTTATTGTTATTACATTGTGTTGATACATCTTGTTTACGTACAAATTGTTTGTTAATGGGTGTATCATCAAAATATTATTCGTGTGTAGTACTTACATGTAAATGAACTAGATAGGTATAGTTGACGTTTAAACAAAGTCAAGGTGTCGGTAAAAATAATTAACCTTTATAAGAAGAAAACACCTGATAATAATGTATGAGATTAAGAAATATCCCACTTATAACCCATGATTAAAACTTGGTATCAGTCATAATTGTAGACGGGTTAGATTAAAACGTTTTATACGAATGAGAAGAAGGAACCAATTTTATTTAAATCGCATAATATGTATATTATATATATTTGTATGTTAAAGTAAATGTAATTGTATCTAATGCATTATTATTCATTTTTTGTAAAGCCTATTTATACTTAATAGTGTTTATTATAAAATAAATGTGTTAAAAGTCTCAACTCAATTATAACGTTATTTTCTAAACAGCTCAATTAATTATATTTTATATCAATCGTTTATTGTAAGACTTTCTACAATGAATTTGGAATATTACACAGTTTTTTTTACATTATCTACCTAATATTATTTTCAATATAGTTAATAACAATACAATGGTATCTCAAGTACGTGTCAACTCATTAAGCAAATTCATTATTTTAGTTTCTAATTTGTGTAGGTACCTACATCATAATTTATTATACCTATTTTTTTTTTATCTTTATTTTTCTTGGTTAGGTTAGGTCGGTTAAGACATAATTGCTACATAAATTTACCTCATAGTAATTACATGTTTATATTTTTAACGAATTCTATATAATATCAATAAAAATTAAAAACGCTGTGTATTGTGAAATGTGAACAATATTAAGTGTCATATATATTATTATGTATTAGGTATTATGAATTATCTTTATGATATATTTATTTATAAAGATGTTTAATTTGTTACTACTAAATTCCTAACACTAAAAAGCTTATCAACTTTCATTTCGTGGTACATATCCATATTTTTAAATTTTTATTTAAATCTCAACTAATTTTGGGTAAATCGATGTTGGTTCAAAATGTGTTTTTGAGTACGTTTATGTAATATATCCTATTATGACAAGTACAATGTTATTACATTCAAATTAATATAAATTTTTCTTAATATCAGTATTATTTTATTGTATTATTGTGCATTTGTGCATTTGTACATACATTTTTAAATAGGTACTATCGCCTTGCTTTGTATAAAAAGTGTTTCATTTTATACGTTTGCAGTTCATTATTTCGTAGTACTATAGCAATAATCCGCCATAAAACATTAACCATATAAATTGTTAAGCGATTCGCCTTGTACCTATTTTATGTAGGTAGTTGCTTATATGGAAAGGTATAGTATTTAAAACAATTAATGTACGGATAGATATAACGCATATCTATTTTGTATTGGTAGATACTCAATATTATATAACTAGTTAATTACTAAATTATTGTTTTAATTTAATTTGTTATATTATAAAACGTGAAATTTCCATTTATAACACTAATTAATTAATTATTTAAATATTATATAAACTGATAGTAGTCGTTAGTTTTCGTCAGAGAAAAATATCACTGAATATCACTATAATATATTCGTGAAATGAATTTTAAATAATAGGCAGTCCATTCACTTTGGTTTTATTGTGTGTATATTGTTAGGAAGTGATACTAACAGTGCGTAAAGCGCTATACGCGTTTAGTGAACCGTGGAGTTGTATAGGAGTCTACAGGCTACAGCAAACGGCTGCTGCTATATATATATATCAGTCAGTGATGACTGACAAAAGGAAAGCAAATCAAAAAATAAGAAATTACTTTTTTTATAAAAAAAATGGTTCATTCACCTTAGGTTTTTGCATAGGCACTTACTGTTTTCGTGAACCGTTCAACTTCTATTAAAACTGATTTTTTTTTTTTAATGAACACTGAAATAATGAAACTAACACAATGCCTATCATTGTAATATTTACATGCAAAATACTCGTACTATGCACAGTTCTTTTCAATGGCGAATAGTGGATAACTTAATAATATGTTTGCAAATAAATTACGTCGATATTATTATAATTTATTTTAATAATACAAAAATCGCCTTTTAATATACTCTTCAAATCTATTTTTAAATTAAAACAATTGGCAAATCAGATAAAATAATTAATAAACTGATCTAAAATTTAAGTAAATGTACTGAGCCACCATTGTAATATTAATTATGAATTTTTAGTAATTTTTATAAAAACTATATACTAATATAACATATAACACATATTTAATTAATCTTATACAATGTTATATATTTACGTTTAAGCACATTAAACAGATATCGACTTTACACATTATATCTTTCCCATGTTTTTACACATATTTTGATGTTGTACCTATAGAAAACAACAAATATAATGATTAATTCATAGGTTTCGGACAAATAAACTACGTAAAACACGCAATCTGTCGACCAAAAATTGTATACCTATACCTACAATATATTATTGCATAATAATATATGCGTGGGAATTATTAAATTACGATATTTTGTTTTTGAAAATGTGCAAATCAATTTAACGTTTAGTAGTCAGACTCATTGCATCCGCGTTCTCGTATTATTGTTTCAGCAGCCACAGACACAGCAACAACTGCCGCCGGCGCGATAGCCAACAGAATAAAATTATTAAAATATTATAATTTACTGGAAACAACTAGCACAGCGACAACAGGCAACAACTGGCGGTGGCTGACGATAAAAACATCACCGAGATCACAAACCAGGAAATGGCGCTGATCGTCCCGGAAGAATCACAGCGGCCGTACCGGTTTGGCATGACACTAGTGTGCATTGGCGCCCTGTTCAACTGGCTTGGGCTGGCTGACCACCACACGAAACCCGTGCCAGCCGTTCGGTACATCGGCGTCGGTCTGGTGGCTTCGGGCGCAGTGCTCATATGCATGGCCATGTGCTTCTGGATGAACAGTGTGCGCGACGATGAAGACGACGTGAGTAGAGTATAACTATTTAATATTGACATATAGTTAAAACGTATGGACTAGAGACAAAAAAGTGATAAATCGATTTTTTTTTTTTAATCCGCCTTCTTATAGATCATAGATATACGTAATTATATTATGTTTAGTTTACAATTCTCCCGAACAACCGCATTATGGACTCATTATTTAAAGAATTTTATTGTCTAAAACTAAAAGGTGATAAAATGACTAATCAATATACAAATGTAGTCATGTACATTTCTATAGTAGGGAAATTAAAATATACGGGACTCTCCAATTGTTGTTATTTTAAGTAGTAAAAGTATTTCCGTCTTATAGGAGGTCCGTAAAAAGTAAGTTTTACTGTAGTACCTTTTTGTTCTGAGCATTCAATAATTCTATTATACCATTAATAAGTATGTATATAATTTAGTCACATTATCAAAGGCTTTAAATAGGTTTCAGACCATACGTCTATAAAACGGAACGTTTGCGGTAACTTTACATTGCATAAAAAAATAGGTTACAAGAAAAACTAATATAATAATAATAATTTTTGACGTAACCACGTAAGTATTCTGAAATCAAACTTAATAACTACAAGAACGCTTAAACGATGCAGTTTTGGCTCTTATAAAATTTAATGACTATCATACCTACCTAGCTGTAAAATCAACGATTTTTTTCTTTTATAAATCAATAGTTTTAACCTTTTACGTATCTTAATTTAGATTTAAATCGCGTTGAAGAATTGTGTTTAAACGACAAATAACAATCTCTTAGTTGTTTGATTTAAAATTTTTAACCTTATATTGTGTTACTAGATGAAGTAATTAATCGTAGAGCTGTTATATAATAATACTATAGTCTATAATAGTAGGTGTATATTTTTTAAAATACACATTTATTTAATGTCCAGATAAGTAAAAAAACTTGATTTTTAAATTTTAATGCTTATTGTAGTTTTTTTGGTAATTTTTCTGACCTCATAATAACTAATAAGCAATTTCGTTTTGAATTGTTTTAAACGGGTTTTTGGTATCTACGTTTTAAATTTGAAAATGGTGATTTTTATTATATATATAGGTAAAACACATCAATTGGTGTATATGTATTATGTATAATATTATTTATCTTCATGATAAATTAAATTCTATGTGCAGGTTTTCATAACATTTGAACACATAATAATCATATAGCTAAGTCCTAAAAGTCTGATCGTAGCCTTAAGTGTTAATAGAATTTAATCAAGTTGTTCGTTACCGTTACGTCTATATTTACAATCACTACTAGTTGCTACAACGACAAAAAAATTATAAGTACGCCAATAAACTATATGTGTATAAACATATCGTGATATTTGAGTCTCTGAATTTAGCTTCCGATTTTTGACAGTTTATTTTTGTTATGATATTTTTGAATAAAACGCCAATATTACATTCACAAATGCATAAAAACATAATCCTAATTAGTATCCAATTTTCAATTCGTCTATATTTTTATATTATATTATTTTTATACACACACATTTATATTTATATTATGTTTATACACACATAGTTTCTAGTAAATTTAATTCACTATGTGACACATTTCTCACATTAATAAAAAATACCTTTATTACCTTTATCACCCAGGGAAAAAATAAAATCAGGATATAAAATTTCCATTGTCATTAATAGAGTATCGTTTTGTTTTAATCAGAAAATATAAAATTAATATGAAATATTCAATTAAAGTGTCTCTGTTTTTTTGTAGGCAGACGGCGATCACTTTATAATGTCATAACTCATAAGATTCGCCGCGCCTAGTTCCCGGACCCTAGCGGTTCTGTTAGCGAAATTCGATTTTTGATCATCATAATAATATTTTGTAACGCGTTGCTGCTAGCGGCATCCGACATTGTGTTATTGTTAGTTAAACGTCTAATGGCATTTATGTTGGAAAACTTTTAGCAGTTGGTCAGTAGTGGAGGAGGAGGGCTTCAGGATATCACCATCAACCATCGGTATTCTAATTCACAAATATAATATTAGGTACTTATTGTATAGGTATAGGTACCGCGGGCAGTATATCGTGTATGCAATGAATAATGAAAGTAATGACCAGTAATGAATATTATCATACAAGTAACCTTCAAATTAATAATAATCTAAATGGTTTACGAGACAGTTTAAATTCCTTTACCAGCGCGTGGTTATTACATGTTATATTATAATTTATCGTCGTGGTTTGCAAAAATACATTACATTATTATCGTTTATTGAGTTTTAAACTCACGATAGGTAAAACGATATTTCATATATTATGGAAGTGATCATACATTATTACTAATAATAAGTGACTACACTTAAGCATAACTACTGGTCCAAATGGTCCAATGGTACTGTAAGTTGTAAGTAGGTCCATGTCTCCGGCACCACCCAATCAAAAATTTAACCTCAAACCCGAGGAATTCATCGTTTGTGCTCCATTTGTGCTGGGTTGTGCAGCAAATCACTTCGTTTGTGCTCAATCTCTTCCAGGGTTATTTGAGATTTATCCTGGGAGGTGCCAGGGATATATTAGCACCACCCAATTGAAATTTTGAACTCAAACCCAGGGCATTCGTTTGTGCTCAATCCCTTCTAGAGTTATTTGTGATTTACACTGGGTGGTGCCGGGGACATGATAATTTAGTTAATCACCGTTCCATTTTAAAATTAAATCAATTCCATTTATAAATCACCGTTAACCCCCCCCCCCCGCCCTCCCCACATTGGAATGCTGAAAGTATTGGCATTAAACCATTTACGTTTCTACCTTCTAGACTTACTATTGAACTTGATGAGGTAGAAGAAAATTTATTATCCCTGAGAACAACTAAGAGTCGTGGGCCTGATGGTATATCAGCTCAATTTTTATTTAGTATTAGGGCACAGTTAAAATATCCTCTATTGTACTTATTTAACCTCTCATTAGCCGAAGGTATATTTCCATCAATATGGAAAACGAGGCAGGTAACACCTATTTATAAATCAGGAGACCCAGGGTCAGTATCTAATTATCGTCCAATTTCTGGTTTACCTCTAATTGGTAAACTTTTCGAAAAGTTTGTTAATAAATGTATTGAACGTAGATTTAAACTAGTTTTATCAACAAATTAACATGGGTTTTATGGCGGTCGTTCCACAACAACTAGTGCCTTAGAATTCTCTGCGTTTATCAGGGATAGCTTCAAAAATATGATTCAAGTTGATGTGATATTCACTAATATTTCTAAAGCTTTCGACTCCATAAACCATATTGTGTTAATTGATATTCTGGATAGATTGGGGGTAGGTGAACCTCTGCTATCCTGGTTCAAATCCTATATAACCGGTCGACGACAGTTTGTATCCTTATTTAATCGAAAATCCGCGGAATATTTAGTCACTTCCGAAGTCCCACAAGGTGGGCACTTGTCTCCACTTTTATTTAATACTCTAATAAATACATTATGCGAATCTGTTGACAGCAAAATGCTATCATTTGCGGATGATGTATAATTATTTAATTTCGTTCAATCTGATAGTGATGCTATTTCGTTACAAGAATCGTTGAATAAGTTAGTCGATTGGTGTAATACTGTTGGGTTAGAGCTGGCAATTCATAAATGTAAAGTTATGTATTTTTCGAGACGTCACTCAATTATTCAATATGATTACTCTATTGATAACGTGATAATATTACAGCGAATAAACCAAGTTGAAGATTTAGGTTTTATTTTTACTCCAACGTAATCGTTTGCACCTCTTATTGACTGAATAGTAGCCAAAGCATTGCGATCATTAGGGTTTATAAGGCGACATGCAGGGTCGGTAATGTCTGTAAAATGTTTGTTAATATTATATACTATAGTTAGATCAATTGTAGAGTATGGATCTGTGGTATGGTCTCCAAGGACCAAATGTGATATTATTCGAATTGGACGTGTTCAGCATCGTTTCTTAAACATGGTTTAGTCTCTGATGTAATTGACTCGCCAGACTTGTTATCTAGAATAGGTTTTCGCATTCCAGGTAGGTACAACCCGTTCTCGTGACCCCTACTACCTTGCTTCAGTGTCAAAAAATTATTTGGATGATGATCCTTTAAGGAGAACTATGTCTTTAGTTAATAGTCAAACTAGTTAAACATTTTTTTCTAATTTAGGTTTTTGTTCCGTTAAATTTAATTTTCAGGAGCCTACTATATACTACTGTATAATTTTAATTTATTGATATTCAATGTGTTATGTTTGGAAATGTATATAAAAAAATATGTTATAATGTATATTCATTAATAAGTAATATATTGTAAAAGCTGTATGGAGTTTAAAATAATAAAAATAAAAAAATAAAATAAAAATTAGACCGAGCTAATGTAAGTAATAGAAATGTAACTTTTGTAGTAGCAGCTGTTGTTCAATCAATGGGACAAGATTGAAATAATATTGCTTTAAATAGAGAATTGATACGAAGAGCTCGTCGTCAACATAGAGAAAACATTGCATCACAAATAAAAAGTGAATTTGATCCGTCCATTCATATAGTTATTCATTGGGATGGGAAAATGTTACCAGCATTAACATAGGCGTGCATAGGCCTCTTTTTCAGGGTATGCAAAAGACTGCCACTGGCGTGCCCTGAAAGTTATTTTAAGCTTGTTAAATTCTGATAATTTATATACCTCTATACAATAACACAAATATTGAAAAGTCTAACTGTTTAATTAAAAAAATATTGAAACAAATACCATGACAAAAGACAAAAAGTATGTATTTCGCAAATACTATTGGTAGTTGATAAGTGATTAATTTAATAACTAATTATTGGATGTTTCAATTTGCTTCATCTCTAGATATATCTAGATAGCCTACTGATGGCTAGGAATGACTTATAAAATAAAATAAATTTAAAAAAATTTGCTTCTAAACATTGCGCATTTATTATGTTATATTAGAATATTAGATTAACAAATACTTGACCTATTAAATGCTCAAATACTTTACCTATAACAATTTCAAAAATATGATGCTGATACGCCAATTTTATTAAATGTCGACCAAATTTTTCCTTTAGTGATACACAAGCACCACTTAGAAATCCAGTAACCTAACCTAACCTAGCAGTTGTGTTAAAACACATAAATTATCTACGATTTGATAAATTCCAGTTATTAATAAGATTATAAACAGCCTCAGTTAATATTTTGCCTGTACCTTTTAATAATGGAGGAACATCTAAAATCTTGAAAATACCATTTCTAGAAACTAAAACTGCAAGACAATCTACATGTTCCATTTTTGTTAATGCTGATAACATTTTTCCATCCCAATGAATAACTAGATGAATGGATGGAGCAAATTTACTTTTTATACGTGATGCAATGTTTTCTCTATGCTGACGACGAGCTCTTCGTATCAATTCTCTATTTAGAGCAATATTATTTAAATCTTGTTCCATCGATTGAACAACAGCTGCTAATACAAAAGTTGCATTTCTATTACTTACCTTAGCTCGGTCTAATGTTAACGTTAAGCTGTGATTAACTAAATTATCATGTCCCCGGCACTACCCAGGATAAATCTCAAATAACCCTGAAAGGGATCGAGCACAAACGGAGTGATTTGCTGCACAAATAGAGCACAAACGAATGCCCCGGGTTTGAGCTTAAATTTTTAATTAGGCGGTGCCGGTGACCTCATGTAAGAAATAGCTTGGTGTATTTAATATTTATTATTAGGTAGTTTATACTATAATATTATGTAGGTAGGTAATTATACGAACACATTTCAAAGGTTCTAGCAAAACAATTTTTTAATCAGGAACTATTATATTTACACAATTACCATAAGAAGATACTTACCTAAACGTGAATCTCTTTATAATATTTATTGTCATAATGTTCAGTACTCCGGTAAATTAGTTCGATGACCTATGCTTATAATATTATTAAGAATCAAATATTTGCATAGACGTGCCCGCATTGTACTACTCACACAAGTAGACATGTCTATTGTCCTCCACGAGTTATGAACATTATAATAAACATCCAAGATTATCTAATATAGAGTTAATTTACACTTATAATATCTTTGTCTTTACCAAATTTTTAAAATATTTTTGACACTTGAAAATTCAAAATTCATCGCTTCTATAGATAATCGTTCAACGTTAGATTTTATTCAATATCATTTACCTATCCAGGCTATCCATCTACTTTCATAATTGTATAAAACATTGTATAATAGGTACATAATATAATTTTGTTTTAAAATGTTATTACATCTCTGAAATTAAAGTATTCTCATTTTTTTCCTAATTCAGCTTTTTAATACCTTTTCCGAAATATTAAATTGACTTAAGGGTATGTTTTAATTAAAAACGAATTTTTAGTTTTTACTGTCTGAAACTTTGAATAAAAGACGAATTCACTAACTACCTTTCTCTGAATAAAGCTCAAGTTAAATCTTAAATAATAATAAATTAAAAATATATATATCTACAAGCGTCGTGATAATTTTAAGCGTACTAACAAAACTTCGAAATTGTCTGGGTACACCTTTATAATAAAAGCAATATTATTATTTGCAAATAATTTTGGTAGCATACTGAAGCTCCCGACGTGGTAAAAGTTATCGAGCAGATACAATAAATACGCGTTGATAGGATTTCTTGTAATTGAATGTGAATATTATTAAACGAAAATATTTTTGATCACACATTCGCGACAAAAATTATAGAAAAACAGTTATGTATTCATAGTTCATAATAATTTACTACTGTAGCCCGTAGGTCAACGCGATAGTAGTACCTTGTAGACACTTGGAGAAAAATATCTATGATATGCTAATAATTCGTACTAGTTTTACTCTAATAAGAAACAATCAAACAACAGTTATTATTACCGATATTATACCACATAAATCTAAAAGTATTTGTAAATTTAAATATCTTATCTTTAATCATCAATTGTTCGTTTGGCATAATAATTTTTTATTGACACTTTGATAATGCTATTGACTTTGAAATTTGAATATCATTCGTATAACATATAATAAGTTATACGTTATTATTTTTTTCAATATATTTCAAAAAATTATTTTATTTTTAACACGTAATGACCACTTCGCTCAAATTTATTGATAGTCATGACCTATGAATACGATAATATTTTGATGTATAAAATCCCGCAACCAAACAAAATATAGTGAAGTATTTGATTTATATGCAAAACACGTTCAGAGCAGTTGATTTTGTATACTTGTATATATCTTCTATACTATTGTCTATATTCGAATACGACAACTGTACCTACTACCTACCTAAAGTGTTATTGTAAAATCTGATATATTATTATCTATTCTTAGCAATAATCTATACTTGGAAATAATGATATTATTATTATATTAATAACACAAGATATTTTTATATTAAAATATTTGTATTCTTGATTTTGGATAAAATTCATTTCGTTTAATAAGTGAAAAATTAGTATTAGCACCAGCCAGGTAGGTATCAACAGTGGCGTAAACTGGGGGTCGCACATTTTCTTATAGTTTTGTTTTTGACCATTTTCTATTAATATACCTACCAATATGTATTTATTGTGATCGGCAGAGTCGAATCTCAATGGTAGCTGAATATTTATAGTGAAAACATATTTCACTATTTTATGTTTATAGATTAAAATTAAAAGTGTTTCAACAGCTTGCAAAAATAGACAATTTTCTTGTAAAAATATCGAAGTCGAAAATAAGCATCTATTTTTACTCTAAATTCATATATAACTTTTGATTTGTATGAACTAAGTTTAAAGTAGTGGTTAGGTTAGGTTAGTCAGTATATTACTGATTTACATTATATTAAAACTACAATTTTGACAAATAAAACAATTTATATTTGATCTGTAAATTAATTTATCAGGTAATATAATATTATTATTGAACAAGTTTGATACAATTATTTATTAGAGTCTAGATTAAAAGAACTGTTGTATTTTATGTATTCATATATTGTTTAAGAAAATTATACATGTTCTATTGACGGTAATTAGTTATATTGAATCCCTATTTATATTGTATATTCATAATACATACCAGTCACCAATAGATATTATATATGTTTAAGGTTAAAATAATTTTGTTGAGATTGTGTACTGTTTACTTATAATATTATATTTAGAACAATATAAAACTTTTTAGGGGGGTATGATGGGCTTAGTCTCCCAAAAGTCTGTATAATCGGGAAACTGATTGCAACCCTAACAATTTAGCCCAATTTACGCCACTGGGTATCAATTCAATATAAAGTTTACATCTACGCACCTTGTATACTCATTGGTTTATATTATTACCAAGGTATAATAATATGTTATGTATAAAACTGATCAAGTTTCGTTACGCTATTTTATTTTCTATTCCTTACAGATCAAGTTCTCCCACAACATCTGAATTTAAATTGTTTTCTATATATATATATTGCTTCATTACGTTAGGAGCACACTGTCGGTAGTACACTGAATAGTTGGCGCACAATGGAATATTGGAACATTTGGAACAAATAGTAACGATAACAATATAAATTGTATAGACTTTTCTTTTACTGACCTAAAATACGTTTCTCTTCCTTGATTTATGACTTATTATCAAGTATATAACATTTATAACTACTAAAGTACTAACTAACTAGTTATAACTTATAAGTATAGTCGTATAGACAGGTGTATTTTGTATATGTTGTGAATTTTTTTTTTCTGATTTTTTTTGCCGTATAACTTACGTTACATTATTACTTATAAAGGTTTAAGATGGAATTTATGCTCTTCGTTTCAGCTTAATATCTATAACAATATGCACTTATGACAAAAACAATTAATTTACGAGTACCTATCATCTTCGTGGATTCATTACATAAAATGGTACATCCCATTTTTATAAAATATAATTAAATTATAGCTACGATAGAGTGACTGCGCCCGTACGTGCAATAGTAAAATATATTTAACTATTTGTTATTATAATAATTATGTTAGCATAATACATATTATAACTGATACTTGATGAGATGATATGACGTGCTTTATAATGTGCAACATCTGCAGCACGCATACACGTCTTAGGTTATTCCTATAGTATAATACATGATTAGTTTATTAAAATTCAATAATTACCAACGATTACAGCAGTAGCAAGTAATAACTAATATGTATAGAACGTTGCAATCTTATTTGATTTGATCGATGCGTCCAGCCGTTTATAGTTATCCTAGCTACTATTATAGAGGTTATAGCTGTAACTATAGTGTGCTACAATAAAAATAATTAAAACATAAAATTAGTCGAAACATGTTTTGAGTTAATTTCAAAATAATGTTTCCTGGTGGCTGGTGTGCAAATAAAATGAATTTCTACCGAATCCACAAATCTCTGCAAATGGGCGAAACAAATAATACTCTAATACTCATCATTCATTACTCTACATGTAATAATATTACAAATATTATGTATTATACATTGTAATCCTTGATCCACGGCTTAAGGATCCACGGATTACGAGGATGATAAATTTTATTGTAATACGATACAGTATTATTCTTGGCACATTTCCAACGTTGTTGTAAATCGCCACAAAACTAATTTGTACACTTGTGTCACGCCCCGTGTGTGTTTGAAATGTAATTTACAGACGAGGATCGAATGTCTCTATATACCTGTAAATATTTATATGTGGTGTGTGGACCGTGTGGTATTGTTCAATCTATGTTATACATTTTACATTTTTACGACAGTTTATAGCGTACATCAATAGTGAACGCCTTAACAATATTACACCTGTCATTGCGTGCCTCGCGCGGACACACAACGGTGTGACAGTTGTCGTCCTTTTTGAAAATATATATATAATTTACATTATTATCTCGGGTGAGTGATACACACGTGTCAATGCACGGTGCCGGTATCGGTGACTGTGTGGCGTGGCGATGTTTAATATATGCATAGGCTTAGATTTATTGAGTATAATATATCACACGAATGCTTCTGGACGGTTTAAAAGAATAAGAAATAAATTACGGGGGCGCGGCGTGCTACTTTTTTTTAGATCCGTTCACTAGTAGCTATTCGATAAATCGATAATATGCAAGGAAAATGTCATTAGGTAACAATAATAGGTACTGATTACTAGTGAGCTAATACAAACACAATAGTGTAGCTATTACCGAAAATTTCTAATCAATTTCATATAGACGTAGATAAAATATTTTCGTGAAAGACAAATAAATATCGTCGTCGTCGTTGTTAGTCATATTATTTACCTACAATTATGCTTATTGTATAAACAATTAAGCGCATTATATCGTTTAAGCACGGCCCAGAAAAGGTTGTAACTATAGTTGCGCAACTATAGTCCTAAAATCTTGAGATAAATTTTCCTTAACACATTTAAAGTAAGGCGCACTGTCATTATTACCAAGTTTTTAGAAAGGTATATATAGTATTATAATATTATAATATTTAATACTTTACATTTTGAGCGAATAGGGTCTGTAATCATATTATAATTTACATTGTAACTAATAAAAAAATCATTTGTTTTTTGGATAAATTGAAGTTTGTTATTTATTTATTTTGAAGTGATATTATACAAGTTGAAAGATTGAAATCTCCATTCCCATGTTGCGCTCATATTTTTAAAGACAATGAAGTAAAATTATAATAGTGTAGATATATACGAATTCTCATACAATTATGTAAATCGGACTAAAAAAGAAACGAACCACGTAATAGTTACTTTACATTATCATATTAACCTTAGTTTTTAGAACAGGAAACTAAGGAAATCGGAGTTC